>NC_056728.1:509522224-509567224 GCF_019279795.1 Protopterus annectens | reverse complement strand
GTCATAGGGAAAACACCACACACAGGTTTGCAGAAATGGAATACCTTTCATTGTGTACTATTACAGTTCTACATGCCATGTTATATAGCTGTTCAGACACTGACATCCATATAAACAGAGGAATGGAACCGTGAAACAGTTATACTAATACAGTAGTCTGGAAAGGTTCATACCTGTTGCTGACCAGGCCAAGCCCTTAAATTTGTAAATTAGTGAGGACAGACTGAGCCACAGGATACCAAATGATCAACAGTATGTAATGCAGGTGTATAGTTCAGCAGTCTGTATCTACACTCTGTACAACAGCAGTGGGTGGTAAAGATGTCATGTGACCAAATGGGTTGTAACTGTGACATAACAAGGCATAACTGACACCATCACATGCACACTGACAAACAGAACAGTCTGCCTGGCAGGACACAGTAGGCTTGCAGTAACCGAATACATCTAAGTGATGTAAATATAGGTGAAGTATACGGCACTTTACATCCAGATACCTTAAGGCAGCTCACCCCTGATACCTCCACATATTTAACAGCCTAGATCATTTATGGTGCTCCCCCCAGACTCAATAATACATGGCCATATACCACTGCTATATACATTACCCTCTGGAGTGCATAAGAGCATAAGCATATACAATTGAGTGGGGTTGAACACAAGTTTAGGTTTAGGGTTATAGATGTTGTTTTACCTTCTATTAGGGGAGGGGACATTAATAACATTCTTGAGACCAAAGAGTATGAGTGGATACTCCGACTTGCAGCGGATTGTCCTCCTGGTCTTAATTCTGCCTTTAGCCTTAAACCTATTTTAATGAAGTTACAGCGCACTAAATTGCGATAAACCATTATCTGTGTACATTTTATTGTCATATATGTGTATGTATATATGCACTATTTTTATGTTTTATTAGTATTATATTTTATTTAAGGTCATATGATATGGGCTGCTATCACGTGACCTGTGGGCTCTTATTTAAAACAAGTCATGTGTTGAATGTATTTGTATTAGTATTGAGAAAGGGTTCTACCCGAAAGCTTTGCTGTTGATAAAGTCTTTTTTCCAACGTGTTGTGTTTTCTTTGGATTTTGGATTCTTTTACTCAGCGTCTGTATTTTTGAACATCAGCTGTTTCCCAATACATCAGTCCTACCTCTTTTGTGATCTGTAGGTGTTTGTGCAAACATCACCGGTATCCCCTACTACAGGTCCAGTTACTGTGATGCATACCTATATGTACAATTCCATGGGTGTCTACCTTTCACAGTGATACAATATATACTGTATGTCTGGGGTACTTTCCCCTGTTTACTGCTTATAAATCTAGCCCAACAGCCATGCCATGTCAGTCTTTCAGATGGTGACACATATTACCACCATACATTTACAATGGCTTACTGCTAGCAAGTGTTATACTGATAGGGATTGTCCTTGGCACTGCAGTTGTGAGGGCTTGTAACTGTCATCAATAGTAGTGGGCAATGGCCACCAGGTCTTACTTCAACATGCATACATACTGACCACTCTCACACAATATGAAAAACACACCATCCTAACACACACAGACCTAGATATTATGCAAATGCTACAACCTATCCTGTGACCTTGGCCACCTCTGAGCATCTCTGCTCCTCTCGTATTATACCTACTCATACATGTTACTACATTTCTACACAGGATTGGGGGGGCACTCCTGACTGTTACTACATTTCAACACTGGATTGGGGGAATGAGCACACCTGTCTGTTTCTACATTTCTACATACGAGTGGGGGCACACCTGACTGTTACTACATTTCTACATAGGATTGTGGGGGGACACACCTGACTATTTCTACATATCTACACAGGATTGAGGGGGGGCACACCTGACTGTTACTACATTTCTATGCTGGATTGGGGGTAGGGGCACACCTGACTGTTTTTACATGTCTACATGGGAGTGGGGGGGGGGCACACCTGAATGTTATTACATTGATATGTAGGATGGGGGGCACAAGTGACACTTGTACACATTTGCTATGACTGTACTGGTATGTCATGTACTCCATTTCATTCTGTATTGCTAACTATCATGTTGTCTAGAGGCACACCAGTGTACTACAGGTCATGGCTTTGGTTGCCCTACATATTATTGTCTGACGTCCTACCCTTCAGAACTAAAATCCCACTGCCTGTCCTGCTGTGGTCTGTCTGTGTAGGCCTGGGGGTGGGATTAACCATAGCCATCATTCTGGAGCCATGGCACAGGCCCTGTTTGGGTTTGTATCCACCTGTCCTGCTGGCTGCGACTGTTGTTAGGTATGTGAACTGTCCTGACTGGCATGTGTGGTTCATATGAACACACATTTCGCTCAGCACATTTCCTGCAGTGGTTTTTGTCACACTGTGTAGTACTGTCTACTATGTTGACTCCAGTATGTGTTACACATGTCAGGGTGCCACTATGGATGTCTACTGTCTGCTGCCATAACATTCAGCCACCCACTTCCCTTGCATGCTCACATCCATACCATAGCTACAGGTGACAACACATTCTACTCCGTTTGGCAATTGGTAGGTTGATTGACTTACCTTGTGGTGTACCAGACATGCGGATGAGCCTGGAGGGCTGCCTATGTCGGATGCACATAGTACACTCCCTCTACATGGTTGAGCACAGGTGGTGTCATGTTTGGCATCCCTTTTACTGTATGTGCAAGTCGGAGAGAGGTGCTATTCCCTGGGTCCCTACTGTGTCAGTGCATGTGCTATGTGTTGCCTCTTTGCAAAAGCCAGGGCATACTGGGCAAGTCTCCTACTGCCTACTGGGGCAGGCTCAGGTTCTTCCTCCTCCGGGTCACTCTGTGCCTGTGCAGGCCTTGGCATTGGTGTGGGGCTGTATGGCCCTGTTCCATGCTGTTCCTGCTGCAGCTGTTTCCATAGGATCATAGCACATACCATAACAATGTGGGTACATGTAGATGGTGAATAATGCAAGGCTCCTCCAGATGTGTCCAGACACTGGAACCGTGATCTGAGCATCCCAAACACATGCTTTATTACATGTCTGGCTTGTGCATGTACCTCATTATGGCGTTCTTGTTCAGGTGTGTGTGCATTTCTGATGGGTGTCATCAGCCATGGCTCCAGTGTGTACCCAGCATCCCCCACTAGGTGACTGTAGGGGATGTCCGCATTGGCAAATCTCTGGTACAGCTGCATCAGATACCATATGTTGGAATTGTCATAGCTTCCAGGGCAGCCAGCACACACATTCATTATAATGCCCTGGGCATCACATACGACTTGGCAGTTGATGGAGGGGATGCCCCTGCTGTTGATGTAGGCCCTACCCTGCTCACCCGGTGGTGCTTTGATGCATATGTGCATGCAATCTATAGCACCCACTACCCCAGGGTATTCTGCTATTTGGTGTAAGAGATGCATCTTGCAGGTCAACACCTCATGGGCGTTGAGGAAATATACATGCTCACTGGCATGTGCTGACATGGCACCCAGGAACTGGTGGAATACTATTGATGCTGATGCCTGTGAGATCCCCATGATATCTCCAGTTGCACTTTGGGAGGTACCTGTGGCTAGTATACCTAGGCCTACACATACCTTGGTATCCACTGGGATGGGTTCCCCTCAGTCAGTTTGGTGTGTCAGTTGTGGCCAGCACAGCTCAACTACTTGCTGTAAGAGGTCTGTGTCCACCCTATAGCACTCCACTATCTCCAGCTCATGCAGCCCCTGGTAGGTTACCCTGGGTCTGTACACTCTTCTCCATCTCCTCACTGTGAGTTGTTCGGCAGCATGCACATACTCACCACCCTCAGCCTCTTGAACATGTTGTTCTATGTTGCCTGCTCCTTCTCATTTTGTAGGTTTGTTTGTTAACATTTCCCCGCTTGTATACACTGGTGGTGTAGAGTGTGGGAATAAACAGTGGGGAAGGTGTTTGCTTAGTTTATAGTAGTGTTGTGGGCTGGGCTGCTGCCTGCGTAACTAGCTGCTTCTGATACATTTCACCTGCCAAATATGCTAGTTCTCCTTGATTACATTCCTACTGCTGTTTTCCCTTCCCATTGCCCTTCTGTTTGGGTCCAGGGCAGCGTTGCACAGAGTACTCAGATGTCCACACTGCTGTTGTTTCCCGGTTTAACTTCTTTTTTCTTCCTGTATAACCTGATGCACGGAGCACACACCCACTTACACTTTCTAAAGAGTGCTAGGCAGATTTAGGCACACCCCTCTAGCTTAACTGTGCTAAGCTAGGAGCATACCCAAGGCACAGGGCTCTAATCTGCTTACAGTATGCCTGACACACCCACCCATGACCTCACCTACCTCTTAGTTTTGCACTCAGCTACCCATACTCTTATACTGTTGTGACCTGCCTCACATGCTGGGGAAAACACTATCCTTCCCCTCATTTGCATAGGATTGCCTGCTAATGCATAGTTACATGTGTCACACTGTGCCTCCTCCCTTAGCAACCAATATTCACTGGACAGGTTGTCCTTTGCTTGCCATTGACTTGCATGGCAGAATACTGATTTTAGTTAGACTGCTTTTTTAGATTTATTTTCTTATTTTCCCACTGATCCCATTTGCCCTCGCTGCCCTATTCTTAAACAGCTGTGATTGGCGGAGGTAATATGAAAGTTGTGTTTTGTACATTTTGCATTGTTTGCAATGCCAATGGCCTTATACTTGGCCATTGGCATGCTTCCTCAATGATATGCAGCCTTTATTTGGTGCTGTCATATCTCCATTTTGAATTTTGCAGAACCGTACTCGGTTACTAACCGAGTACATTTCTGCAAATTACACTAGTCCTGCGCAGCCTGAGTCCAGATTCCTGGATACCAGATTTACCTCATTTGCATGGTTTTTACCTGCGAATGGGGTAATTTGCATTCGGGGGCTGGGAACATGCAGGACTAATGCAAGAGTGCTCATGCACGTCAATCAGACACATACGTGGATCGCTCGGCCGCCATATTTCCAGCATTACCTCTTACACTAATCATGCATGCCATGCAAACTTTTGTGAATCCGGGGGAATATCTTATTGCACCAAATTAGACATTTGATTTATTCCATTTTTTGGTTGTAAAATATTATTTTTACTTACTGCTTTGCTATTTTATTGTATTATTTTGTCATTTATTATTTTTTTTTGTTATTGTTATAAAATATTATGAACTTATTATTCGATACCCCACAGACTGGTAAGACATAACCTGTGTCTAGCATACAAAGAATACTCCAACCTATTACTGACGGATTTACTGCACATTGGCAAGTCAAATGGCATCAGAAATACTTTTGGGGGTACAGTTATATGCAAAACAGACTCCCCATCCACATAAAACAAAGTTCATCCCTGGGTATATTCGACCACAACTTAGATCTATGGATGGGAAACAGAAAATGCACCCAAGGATAGCCCCGTGTTCTACTAATGGACAGAGTCAGATCATAAATGCTTTATATCATGCATGGGTCCCCTGAAATTGTCAATGGGATGATCCCAGTTATCATTATTAGGGGTACTATATAATTATATTATCATGGGATGAGTAAGGCCAATCTATAACCCAATAAGAACCAGTAAAACAATAGTCAAAAGACTAAAAAACTGAAAAACAAAAATAAAATGATTTTCGCAATCAGTCCAATGAACCAGAATCCCGTTTATTGCAAAGAAACTAAAACAACTAAGCGCTTTCACCTGTAAAACATATAGGCTTCTTCACAGTTGTCTTAGCATAATTAAACACTGTTTAAATACCATCAATTAAAACTACCTCAGCCAATCACAACAAGGGCGTAGTCTGAAACAACAACTAAAACCATACTTGTTCTTACAAATGTAAAATCAACACTCTACATAGATTACTAATAAAATTGCTTCCGTTATTTCCTTCTCATTTAAGGAATCAAATCTTGTCTTAATTTTAAAAATGGTTTTAAAGAAATAAAATAATTCATACCAGGAGCTACTCAAGAATTTAAACACCACTGCCAGTTAGATTCTTTTGCTTCTAGGAGAGTCTTGCCACCCCCCCCCCTCTCATTGTAGGTCACCTTATCTATTATAAAAAAATACATTTCTTAAAGTTTACACACTTGGTGGTGTGAAGATACAGGGCATTATGGACATCCCTGTTTTAATAGCCCTCACATGCTTTTGATCCTCTCCTTTAATCTTCTGGTGTTTTTTCCCACATAAAACCCAGGACAGGAAAGACAGGTGGCAACATATACAACCATAGAGGAGTTGCAATTGCATCTCCCTGGACACTTCAATGTATAACTTGCATTTGTCACAGAAACATAGGACCCATTATTAATGTATTTACAGGAACTGCAGGCTCCACACTTGGTCATAATAGATCTATGCGTTCCAACTTCCTTATTATGTTTTCTTTCTAATATATTTTTAATATTCCTGCCTCTACTAAACACCAGAGTAGGTTTTGAACCTAACCTCTGTAGTGTATCTGGTTCAAGGCAAAATTCCCAACATTTGTTGATTTTCTCCACTATTTTGAATGATAGTTCGTTGAAACGAACTACCATAACCTGATTCATGTTCATCTCTTTTGTTGGGATTATTAGTTCCTTGTCATTTGATAAAATAGGGGCAAAAGAATTTAGCCTTTTTTGTTTCACTTCTTTCCTAATCTTTAATAACAGTTTGAGGGGATACCTCCTTTCAATGAATAAACCTATCAAATTGTACATTTAGTTCTCAAAATTGTCCTCCACACTAGTCAGTCTGGAAATTTTCACCATCTGACCTTTTATTACACTCTTCTTCTGGTGTTTAGGATATTTACTGTCATAGTGTAACAAAGTATTCAAAAGGGTATGTTTTCTATAAACAGAACTCTCAAGAGCCCCTTCAGTGACTGACAAGTGAATATACAAGAAATCAATTTCCTCAGCTCTCTAGAAATTAGTAAATTTTAAGAAATTAGTTGCTCCATTCAGATATTGGACAAAATCATAAGCTTCTTCCTCTGTTCCTTCCCACAATATGAGGATATCAGCCAAATATCTATTGTAAGAGGCAATTGTCCCTCTAAATTGTGAATTCAAGACTTTTTTGGTTTCCCAGTCAAACAAAGCTAAGTTGGCATATGTGGGAGCACATTTAGCTCCCATAGCCACCCCTGCCTTTTGATGGAATAATTCTCCTTCAAACATCATAAAATTATTGTTCAAAATCATTTCCATAAATTGTGCCAACAAGTGTGCACAATTAGAATCAGATTGACCTATATTGATCAAACTATCTTTGAACATTTCTAGTCCTGACTCATGGGGACTGACAGTAAATACATTGATGAACGCACAAAAAGTGAAAACGGAGCTGGAAACTGAATGAATAATAATGCGAACTGCTAGGTGAAATAAAAAACTCTGATTTAATGATTTAAGCACTTTCGGAAGGTCCAGCGCCCTTCCTTCCTTCCTCAGAAATGACAAACCACCAGGTTTAAATGAACAAATATCTATTGCTTGCATCCTAAAAAAACTGGCCTTAAACAGATAGTTTTATAAGGCAGTTTTATGAAGTAAGCATTTTTTAAATATTTGTTTAATTTCACTTTGTAAAATGTGTTGTTAGCTCATTTGGACTGAATGTTCCTTTACATATGTTTTATATAGATTTAATATTATTTTTAGTGTAGAGTGGCATTTAGCCACTAGTTTAGCTTATCATGCTTTATTGAAAGCAATTTTATATTCAATATATAAAAAGCACTTTCATAATTGCTTTGAAGGTTTGAAAACGCATGAAACATGAATATTAATTGTCTTTATATTGATTTTTATGTGCTGATATATATTTTTAGCAAAATGTTTCACGTTTTTCATTTACAACTTGTTCTAAGATTAACAAGAAGTGATGATAGTGGACACCACATGATCGTCTTAATTATTCAATGCTCTAATCAACTAATTAACTACTTTTAAATATGAATTGTTGCCTGTGTCCCTTGTTTGTCATTTCTGAGGAAGGAAGGGCACTGGACCTTCTGAAAGCGCTTAAATCATTAAATCAGAGTTTTTTATTTCACCTAGCAGTTCGCATTATTATTCATTCAGTTTCCAGCTCCGTTTTCACTTTTTGTGCGTTCTCCAGTTTGTTTCAGTCTTTTTGGTTTGCTAGTAAATACATTGACCACATCTATGGTCAAAAATGTAAACTGGTGATGTTCTCTAAAGTTCCTTAACCTTTTGAAACAGTTCCACGAATCCTTAATAAGATATTCTATTCCTCTTACCAAAGGGCCAGCTTTATTGTCCACCCATGCAGCCAAAGGTTCAGTTTTTGAGCCCTTTGCTGCAACTATAGGTCTAAAAGGGGGTTAGAAAAGTATTTGTTTGTTTTGGGAATACCAAAAATGCTTGGTATCTTTGTTTTTTTTACTGTTAAAAATTCATGTTCTTTTTTGTCTATTTTCCCATGTAATAAAGCCTCTGCCAATATGATGTCAATCCAGGCATATGCTCTATTTATTTCATGCCTTGATACTCTCTCATATGTGTTGGAATCATTCAATATTTCTTCCATTTTAGTTACATAATCAATTTGTCTCATGATCACCTCCCCTCCCCCTTTATCTGGGGTCATAAGACGTACATTTTAATCATGAATCAGTCCTTTCAGGACTTGCACCTCTTCTGTTGTTAAATTACTGTAACTTTTACCTTTTTGGTTTTTGATAGTATTCTTAACTTCTTTTTCACAATTTCTTTCAAACATAGCTACTTCTGGGTTGAGGGGGGAGAATAAACACACTTTATCTCCTGAGATGTCCATTAGAATAGTCACTCACATTCCCCTGAAAAAACATCTTTAAATTCAGTTGTCTGGTAAATAATTTCAAATTCAATAGAATATCAGTTAAATCAGTGCTAAAGGATGGAACAAAAGACTTTCTTTTTCTCAGTAAGTCAAAGTGTGTTGCTGTAACTTGTATCTCACTATAATTATAAATTGTGAATCCTTGTTTGGTTAACACCTGACATTCAAGTATATTGTCTTCACTTGTTTGTTCCACAAAACCTGAACCCTCATTGGAAAAAAGTAACTGTCTACTGATATATGTTAATTCCAGTTCCTGTAATTCCTCCCCTTCCATGTGTTCCCAATGCGAGAATTCTGTTGGTTTTGCTTGTAATATCCCTGATATGCAGTCCTGTTGCTCCTGTTCATTTGATTTCTCAAATGTTCTGATCTCCTGGGTTGCATGCCCTTCTCTAAAAAAACTTCCTCTTCTTGGTTGCATATCATCTACTCAGAGGCGATCTTTGCTTAACATACAAGGCCATGTCAAACCCAGAGCTGTTGGACATGCTACACTTAAAGAAATCCCAATCCCTCAGAGCCACATGCTCCAGGGATCTAAACGTTGTCATCACAATAAACAAAACATGCTGGAGGGATAGGTTCCTGACCCAGAGACTCCCCAGACTCTGGAATAGATTGCCCATACATGTCAAGCAGAGTGCCTCTTTGGTCCTCTTCAAAAGGAACCTTGACGATTGGATTGGAGAAAGGAAATTCACCCCGGGATCACATCAGTCGCCCTGCTAGACAGGGGTCCAGGGAAGTAAATATTGTGGGAAGAAATAGCCAGGGAATTGTTATGGCTAGGCTTGTATAGGCCCTAGGGCGGATAGCCTAGTAGCAACCTATGAACCTATGAACCTATGGTTTAAACTATGTCCTTCATTCATCTGGTGTCTAGTTTCAGTTCTTTGAACATTGGCCCCATTTAAATTAACTCGATCATTAACATTGGTGTCATGTAATCCACCCCTTAAAATGCCACCTGCTCCACTGGGATATGCAGTGTTGTTTTTGTATTCTTCAGAATCCCTGCATAATTTACGCTGTTTAATCAAAACATTTTTCTTAACATAACCCTCAACATCATTCAACACTTTTTTATACATCGCCTGGTTGTTTGCAAACAATAAGTCATTGACAATACTGTTATTTAAACTAGATATTTCATTTTCCAAAATTTTTAACTTACTGTCATTATTTTTCATAATAATAGTTAACCTTTCCAGTCCTGCCTTATCAAGTAAGGCTATCAGTTCACGGTACACCACAGAGCCATTCTCAATTCCCATTGGTAGTTTCCACAACCATAAACCCTTCGGTACTTGTTTTAACAAAAGAGATTTTTGTAGAAAAGTGTTATCCAACTAAATGGAACTAAATTTTGTACACAGTTTGTAATAGTTCATTATTTGTTGTTTAAGCGTGGGTCTATTAGCAATCGCCGATTCTACGTCTCCAAGTTCAAATTCTGGAATGCTGAACTATGCTGTAAAATCTCTTCCGGGTTGTCGGCTGCTGTTGGTTTCCATGTGAACAGTCTCTTGGTGATTATCCCCCAAAACCGGAGAATGCATAGTGAAAAGTTCAACTTGAGAAGTGGTAGGAATCACTTCCTTATTAGTAGTGGTCGTTTCTTTCGACAGTAAAGCAGTTAAATTCTGTATTGATGATAGTAGCTCACCCAAAAGACTTTCTATAATATAATAATTTCTCCTTGAAACCAGTCAATGCTGAAATATTGGCAAAGCCAATATAATACTCGAGTAATGTACACGAGATATCTAGTCACAGGTGGTGCCAACATTAACCAACTAAAACCAGTGAAACAATAGCCAAAAGACTAAAAAACTAAAAAACAAAAATAAAATGATTTTTGCAACCAGTCCGATGAACCAGAACCCCGTTTATTGTACAGAAACTAAAACAACTAAGCACTTTTGCCTGTAAAACATATAGGTTTCTTCAGAGTTGTCTTAGCATAATTAAACACTGTTTAAATACCATCAATTACAACTACCACAGCCAATCACAGCAAGGGCGTAGTCTAAAACAGCAACTAAAACGATACTTGTTCTTACAAATGTAAAATCAACACTCTACATAGATTACTAATAAAATTGCCTCCATTATTCCCTTCTCATTTAAGGAATCAAATCTTGTCTTAATTTTAAGAATGGTTTTAAAGAAATAAAATCATTCATACCAGGAGCTACTCAAGAATGTAAACACAACTGCCAGTTAGATTCTTTTGCTTCTAGGAGAGTCTTGCCACCCCCCCCTTCTCATTGTAGGTCACCTTATCCATTATAAAAAAAATAAATTCCTTAACATTTACACACTTGGTGATGTGAAGATACAGAGCATTATGGACATCCCTGTTTTTAATAGCCTTCACATGCTCTTGTATCCTCTCCTTTAATCTTCTGGTGGTTTTTCCCACATAAAACCCAGGACAGGAAAGACAGTTGGCAACATATACAACCACAGAGGAGTTGCAATTGCATCTCCCTGGACACTTCAATGTATAACTTGCATTTCTTACAGAAACATAAGGCCCATTATTAATTTATTTACAGGAACTGCAGGCTCCACACTTGGTCATAATAGATCTATGCGTTCCAACTTTCTTATTATGTTTTGTTTCTAATATATTTTTAATATTTCTGCCTCTACTAAACACCACAGTAGGGATGGCAAGACTCTCCTAGAAGCAAAATAATCTAACTGGCAGTTGCATTTAAATTCTTCAGTAGCTCCTGGTATGAATGATTTTATTTCTTTAAAACCATTTTTAAAATTAAGACAAGATTTGATTCCTTAAATGAGAAGGAAATAACGGAAGCAATTTTATTAGTAATCTATGTAGAGTGCTGATTTTACATTTGTAAGAACAAGTATGGTTTTAGTTGTTGTTTCAGACTATGCCCTTGTTGTGATTGGCTGAGGTAGTTATAATTGATGGTATTTAAACAGTGTTTAATTATGCTAAGACAACTCTGAAGAAGCCTATATGTTTTACAGGTGAAAGTGCTTAGTTGTTTTAGTTTCTGTGCAATAAACAGGATTCTGTTTCATCAGACTGGTTGAAAAATCATTTTATTTTTGTGTATAACCCAATAAGGTTGGTTAGTTTGAGCAGAAAAATGGAAAATAGATAGGCTTAACATGACCTGCAAGGGCATTTAGCCTAGTACTTAATCATGAACCTATGAACTTACAAATGAAGGTGATTGTATTCTCTACACAGTAACTTATCAGGGCATAAGAATTCTTTGGTTACAACTGGGATGTCGTTGTTTAGGGATTTGGGGTGAATCTATCATTTAAGTTTTTGAAAAATGTTGAAATCTTTAATAGCTTGGTTTTGCTGAAGCTTCTAAATGTAGATGGATTATTGGGACTGCAAAGACATTCTTAGGGGAAAAAATGAGATGGCTATGTTGTCTGATTACACAAAGGAAAGTAATAATTATGGGGTTGAGAAGGGGGCAGGAAATTATTTAAGACAAAGGATGAGATTATGAAAAGTTTTAAACTGAACTACTCTGAGTGTTCAGAGTAATTAAAGGGGCAATGTAATTTGTTTGAGGTATTTAAAGGGGTATTACACCAAATGAGTTTGTGTAATATTCATGTGAATTGCTATTGACTATGCAGACTTATAGTTAATGCACTAATGTCTTTGCCTAAATTAGGGGTTTACACACCCTTTAAACATATATGGTATGTAGATGTGTGTGTGTGTATGTGTGTGTGTCTGTATGTGTGTGTGTGTGTGTGTGTGTGTGTGTGTGTGTGTGTGTGTGTGTGTGTGTGTGTGTGTGTGTACACACGAGTGTGTACTTATGTGTGTAGATATTAATATCAATGAAAAGAGGAAATAGTGCTCAAAATAACACTAATAAAACAAAAGGAGCACTAGGATAGCTGCTTCCACTGATATAAAGTTTTAGTGTAGCACAACCACATTGCCAGCACCACATAAACACTGAAACACAGTACGTTTTCGTCAATAGGTTCATAGGTTCATAGGTAGGTACTAGGCTATCGGCCCTGGGGCCTATACAAGCCCAGACAAAAAGGTAGCCTGGCTTTTGCCACCCAAGAAAATTATTTTCCTGTGCCACTGTCGAGCAGAGCCACAGAGGTGAATTTCCTATTTCCCATCCAATCATCAAGATTTTTCTTGAAGAGTGCTAATGAGGAGCTTTGTTTGATATAGACAGGTAGTTTATTCCAGAGTATGGGAAGTCTCTGGGACAGGAATCTATCCCATCAGCATGTTCTGTTTATTGTGGTGACAAGGTTGAGGTCCCTAGAGCGTGTAGCTCGGAGTGATTTGGATTTCTTTAAGTGGAGCATGTCCAACAGCTCTGGGTTTGACATAGCTTTGTATGTTAGGCAGAGATCACCTCTAAGTAGGCGATAGGCGACAGAGTAAAGCTGGAGTTTTTTGAGACGGTCTGCATAGGGCATCTGTTTGAGGCCAGTAATCCTCTTTGTGAGGTATTTCTGCTGCCTTTTCAGTTGCTGTAGATGTCTTGTGAGGTACATACCAAAAGGGGTGTTGTACTCTATAATGGATCTAATGAGTGATGAGTAGAGGGGAACAATGACCTCTTTTTTCTGGATGAGAAACCTTTTGTGATGAGGTGTGCCATGTAGAAGGATGTCCTGACTACTGTGGTGATGTGATTATCAAAGGAGAGACTACTGTCTACCTGTGTCCCAAGGTCTCTTATCACACTTTTGGTGTTAAGTATACTACCGCCTATGTTGTAGTTCATGAGTACAGAGTTTTTACCAAAGGGGATGACAATGCACTTTCTGGCATTGAGCTTGAGGCCATGGCTTTGACACCAGGCATCTGTCTCAGTGAGGCCCTTTTGCAGGATGTCCACATCCTTAGGAGTTTCGATTATGGCTCCAAGTTTGCATTCATCTGCGAACTTCATTAGCCAAAGACCTTCTGTGTTAGCGTGTACTTCAGAAAAGTAGATACCAAACAGGAGAGGACTCAGGACTGAACCCTGTGGTACTCCAGTTGTCACTGGTCTGAAGTCGGATTTGGAGTCTGCTACTTTCACAGTGTGGGTTCTGTCAGTGAGCCAGTTGGCAACCCATCTTGTGACATAGGGATTTACACCTAGTTTAGTGAGTTTATCTAAAATTCCAGAGCGGGGAATGGTGTTGAAAGCCTTGGCAAGATCTAGATAGGCTGTGTGAACCACCTTACCCTTGTCTACGGCTTTGGTGACTGCTTCAAATATGTCTATCAGGTTTAGGAGACATTATCTGCCTTTTAGAAACCTGAACTGGGTGGGGTCCAGAGTTTGGAGATTACCAATGTCTTTGTTTATAAGTTCCATGATGATACGTTCCATGGCCTTGCAGACCAGGCTCATCAGGCTAATGGGGTGGTAGTTCCCGGGGTCCATGGTGGCTTCCCTCTTGTGGAGTAGGATAAACATCACTGTGCGCCATTCAGCAGGCACAAAGCCTGAGGTGAGGCTATGATTAAACATGGTACCTAGGTGGGGTGCCATTTCATTTTCCACAATCATTACTACTTTTGGTATCACAGACTTCATCAGACAACAGATACAGCAACATGACCCTTAATATATACCATTCTAATAAACCTTAATTAAATAAATTTTCTAGATCTTTCTAAAGCCTTTGATACTGTCTCTCACCTCATGCTACTCTCTAAACTTTCTAACCTCAGTCTTTCCTCATCTACTGTAGCCTGGTTCCAAAACTAACTTTCTAACAGGCAGCCAGTTAAGATGGGTGTCCCTGAAGGATCAATACTTGGGCCTTTACTTTTTAACATTTTTATAAACCACCTTAATACCTCCTGTCCACACTCATCCCTTATGCAGTATGCGGATGACTCCACAATCATTACTATTTTTGATACACTCTCATAGCCTCACTCAAAAGTCTTTCAATCTCATTGAAAATTGTCTCAATAAAAATCAACTCATCCTGAACCCAAACAAAACTAAACTCCTACTTTTCCTTCCAAAATCACTGTCCCACCTTAAATCCCATTTACCACTACATCTCTCAATAACACGACCATTTCAGCTGAATCCCATACTAAGCTTCGAGGTGCTATTATAGATGACCAACTTAAATTTGACCTTCACATGTTCCAATGCATCAAGAAAACCCATCAAAAACTTGCCCTAGTATATAGAAATAAAAAGGTTCCTGTAAAAGGAAAAGCGTCAAAGATCAATACACGTTAGGTTCAAGCAAGGCACCCTTTATTACTTGCAGCAAGGAGACAAAGCATGTAGGTACAAGGTTTGTCTAACTTTCTGGTGGTCAGTATATTATTCTTATACAGTTCTCTTCATGTCACATAGAAAATGTTACTAATATACTGCTGACGTAGTTGGACACAGATTTCTGTATGTTACACAGAAAATGTTACCAGGCTTATTGCTGACATGGTCAGATTATTGCTGTCTTGCAAAAACATTTGAGTAAAACAACCTGGCCTTGGGCTTATTTTAGCCCACCTTGTCTCTTCAATTCTTCCATTGCACAATTCTAATACATGCGATATATTTTGTCTAGATTCAAGGAACATTTGTAGCTTTGGTACAGTAGTGCTGACTATAGTTTAAGCTTTCAAACATCTATTGTTTTCTTTATCAAGACTTCTAGCAGCTGCACATTTTCTCATGGCATAAGCAGAAATAGAATGTCTCTTATTAAGTTTCCGGTAGCTGCCCATATTTTCATTGTATAAGCAGAATAAAGTGTCTTTTATTAAGTTTCTAATAGCTGTGCAGATTCATGCAGTATGAACAGAATAAATGTATTAACCCTTTTAAGCCTTTAATGTACTAAGCATGCACATTGCTATTATGCATTTTCCTAACAGTTTCTTTCAAATGAATCCAGACTGACTATTGCTGATGCTTATCTCCTAATAAATTTCTTTTATGGTGCAGAAATACTAACTAATCTACATTCCAGTCTTCTCTAGAAACTCAAAACTACTTATAACAATACTGCCAGATTTGCTACAGTCTTTGCACCTAAATCACATTGTTGTCTTGCTCTCAAAACTCTCAGCTGGTTAGAATTCCCTCATCAATTATTACTTTCTCAACTCACTATTATCCATTTTATACTGCACAAGCCCCTGTCCTGTGCCAGCATCACATCTCTATTCTCCCCTTATTCACCACCAAGAACTCTTTACCTTGATATCTACAAGCCCAAAAGTTCTTCAGGCCAAAAACTTTATAGTTATCTACCTGCACTTACTTGGAACAAGCTCCCCCTGTCCATTAGAAAAAATAAGCCAGTCTCATGAATTTAAGAATGCTTTAAAAATCACCTAAATACTGCATGGACTTGCCCCCACATAAAACCTCCATGGATAGCACATCCTTCCCCTTCCCCTCCTACCCAAAACATCCTTCTATTTCTTTCTTAACCCCTTCCTCCTCTCCCCTGTTGCCCAATTTCTCCTCGTGTTGTGCCTCTGTCCTCTTCACCATTACTTTCATACTTTTGTACTCTTTCCCCTGTATAATGACCGCTCCTATATATCTACCTTATATCTCTTCTGAACTCTCTCTACTCCTGTTTAACACTCTTCTCTAACAATCCTTTCTCTGTCTTACTCCTCCTTCTATATATTAAATGCTTACAAGCATCAGTACAACTTTGTTCCTTACTACTCAATTATTTCCATTATTTTACCTGACTACATATTAATGGGACCTCTACATATATGTAAATCTTGTCAACTGACAATAGGTCAGAATGTTTTGTTTTGCATTTTTACACTATTCTATTATTGGATTTCATTGGATTATTTTATACTATTGTTAATTTGTTTTTTTGTTAGCGGAACTTTCTCCTCAGGCATCCACTGAAAAAGGGCTTTGGCTCAGTCAGATTATCCCGGTCAACAAATGTCAAATAAATAAATAAAATAAATGTATATCCATCCATTCATCCATCCTCAACCCCCTTTTCCCATTTTGCACATGGGGTCGGGGTGGGACTTCAGCAGTGACAATCATCTCGCCCCAAAGTTTACACCACTGGGTGGATAGCCTTGCAGCAGAAATAAAATAAATTATATATATTTATATATATATATACACACACACACACACACACAAACACACACACATGGTGATATGTGCTGCCTCCAACATTCTAAAACATTGCATGCTAATGAAGTCCATTATTAATACATTATGCTGCAAAATATTGCAGACAATGTCACACATTTCTGTAGTGTTGCAAGATACTTGCATTTATTGGATTACCTCCACAGGGAGAAATAGTGTATACTGCTGACTAATACCAACGTAATTCCACTTAATTTATGTCATATCTAGCATGTTTTATCACAATTTACACCTATGTTTCAATATGCACATGACAATAGTGCTCTTGCAAATATCTAAATTATTCCTATTTTGTTGGAATATTCCTATTTTCAGGCCTGATTTACCTCTGCACAATATATCCCTATTTTTGGAGGTACGCTCCTCTTTTCTGGCTTGATTTACCCATTCACACAATTTTCTGAATTCCCCTTGTCACATATGATTTTTGGAGTTGTGTAGTTATCACACTACATGACCAACATAGTAGTAGCAACAATAACTTTAAGAAAGATAACACACATCTTACATCTCCATTTTTCTGAAGCTAAAGTAAATGACCTTGTGTGGTAGAATTTTGCCATATAGTTCATTAAAGTCTACAGATTTTAAACTGTCTCTCTGATAATGTGCTTATATTTCTCCATCATTTTGTCACTCTCTCATTTTTCAAAGGTTTTCTGAATACTATCCTGCCTTCCTACCAGAAGTGGGAAGAGTTATTTACTATTTGGTATTCAAATGTCATGCTAATTAGATGTCCACATTTTTAACTGGATGTACCTATTTTTAAGGGCCTTTGTTTCTATGTTCAGTGTCTGCAGGATGTATGTGCTCTTGCCATATTTTCGTTGTCATTGGAGACTTGCATGGAATGCTACCTGTATGTTATGACTTCGCTTTAATTTGCAATGCTTTGGAAACCATTCTATGTACATGTTACATTCCTACTGTAATGCTTGTTGTGAGCAACCTTTGTAGACATTGATGCACATTTTTCTGCACATGTATGTTGTCCATAGGTATGTTGTGTTCTCAGCATAGAAAACTGTCTGCTGTCTACAGCTAAAATGACAACATGCTGCATACCCACCCCCTTATACAAATAGGTGTACGTCACTGTAGCTATATACAAAAAAGGAAACACTGTAGCTTCATTTAGAGCAGGTTTTCTTTTCCTCTATATACATATTGCAATGTCCTCCCTCTCTCTCTCTCCATAAATATATATATATATATATATATATATATATATATATATATATATATGGATTCACTTCATAACATTGAAATATCAAAATACTGAAACTCAAAACACTGAAACCAAAATACTGAAAGCTCAAAATACTGAATACTCAAAATACTGAAACTCAAAATACTGAAAACACATATTATGCGTAAACTCAGCTTAAACAACATAAATCATAACAATTTCAACCAAATATATGCAGGGGGGCTGCACACCCCTGCACCCCCCATGTGGGGGCTGCACACCCCCTGCTACTTAAATATATCAACTCCAAGATTGCACATAATGTAGTTAAGTGCAATCTTGGAGTAGATATATATAATTAGCAGGGTGCAGGGGGCTGCCCCCTGCATATATTTGGTAGAAATTGCTATGATTTATGTTGTTTAAGCTGAGTTTACGCATAATATGTGTTTTCAGTATTTTGAGTTTCAGTATTTTGAGTATTCAGTATTTTGAGCTTTCAGTATTTTGGTCTTCAGTATTATGAAGTTTTGTCATTTTCAGTATTATGAAGTTTCAGTGTTATGAAGTGAATCCATATATATATATATATATATATATATATATATATATATATATATTAAAAGGTGATAGACACACACGCACACAGATACTAGTGTGTGTGCGTGCTTGTGTGTGTGTGTCTGTGTCTGTGTATGCGTGTGTGTGTGTGTGTGTGTGTGTGTGTGTGTGTGTGTGTGTGTGTGCGTGTGTGTGTGTTCACCTGTATAACCTTAGTATAAATAATGCCACTGATAGCATAGTCAGTGTTAAAATTTATATGCATAATGCACATGAACTTTTCATTTGTTACATTGCACATTTTACAAAAATGTTCCTCACCTTAAATTTCTCTCTAGCAATCTGTATTTCATGATGTTCCTCCCCATTCAATTAGTATTTACTTTTTTATCCTTACTACCATGATCAAACTTTATATCAACGCTGTCCACCTATCATGCAAAAAGTATTCCTGATACCTTTCTAAATTGTCCTACTGTGCATCTTCAAGACAATTTTAGGGCCATATTCCAAAATGATAAGAAAGGTGTCCTGGATAGTCTACAACATCCTGCTTCAACACTTTAAATCTGATTAACAAACCCAGACCTGGGTATGAAATCATACAGAGGCAGGGTAAGCTTTGCATACTATCTGACAATGCTTATGTACCGAATGTAATGGATTCCCACTATTCCAGGAGCAGGTGATAAGGTCCTGAAACTTTGTATGGTAATGAATTTCATTGCCAATTCCTGGCATAGTCCAGACCTGATGAGTCCTTGACAGACTTGCCAAATGTACTCAAACTCAACAGTTTTACTGCTCTATTTGTATGTGTGCAATCGTGCCGGCACACTTTCCATACCTGCTCACCGCTGACTGTCATAAAATAGTGAATAAAAGGATAGCATTTTTCTCCTTTCATTGATGTTGTACGGCTATGGAGTTGGTATACATAGGTTCATGGTGTGTGAGGTCTTGCTTCAAGCCCTTTTAGTTAGTTGTATGTTAAAGGCAGTTTTACTTTGTAGTGCAACCGAGCATTTGCACTATTAGCATACCTCTCAATGTCTTAGCACAAAAAAATCTGGACAAAGCCAAAAATAATTGAGGGACAAAGCCATAAAAATAGGGACAACATTTTAAATGTTGCTCTTATAAACATAGAAAGCTACTAAAATAAAAAGTCTCATGTTATCATGCATTTTCTAAAGGATATGAAGTCTGAAACTGAAATGCCTGCCATCATTTAGTGAACCATGGGGTAAAAATCTGGGCATTCTGTGAAAATCTGAACGGTTGAGTGGTATGAATGTGAGTGTCATTCACCTATTGAGGTGGATAACGCGGAGCATGTACATAATACCTGATGGAGGATGGGAGGTAATTCTCCTGCACAAAAATCTTCAGAGCTTTTCTTTTCAGTTGAATAATATAATGTGTGTGTGTTTGTGTGTGTGTGTGTGTGTGTGTGTGTGTGTGTGTGTGTGTGTGTGTGTGTGTGTGTGTGTGTGTGTGTGTGTGTGTGTGTGTAGAACAGGACAACTTATTGCACACTCATTAAGTGGATCCTTCCTGGTTTTGTTCTTACCTAGCAAGCAGAGTACTTGCCTACTAACCTTTAAATCCAGTTTGGATGACTGAATGGGTGGTAACAAGTTTTCACAGGAGATACACTTCTAGCTCGTCTCCTTTGCCTATAAGATCAGTAAAAACCTATGAACAACTCTTACCGTATACTGATAGATATCACAAGTGTCTGACTGACCAGTATGATTATATCCTAAACCTGACAAGCACTGAGAAAGGAAAACAAGTGGTACTCTAAATTGGCCCTAGGCATGAGTGTGTGCATGTGTGTGTGCCTTCTGTGGAAGGTTGGGCACCAGGCTGGCATCTCAACACCGTAAAAAAACTCCACTGGCAATCATGAGTGGACAGGTGATATGCTGTGGTGACCCTTAACCGGAAAAAAAGCCAAAAGAAGAAGGAGAAGATATATGTATGTATATCAGCTGAAGAAGTTGTTGCAGAAACTTATCCTCCATGCAAAAAAATTTATTTCCATGTGTGTTTGGTTGTACTGGATCAGCAATCTGTATGATCCCTCACTTAGTAGAGGCTTTGGAGTTAGCTTTAACTTTCTAGTGACATGATTCCCATGTTTTTTTTTTTTTGTGTGTATTTAGTTGGTGGCTAGATTGTGTTGTTCAGGGACATGGTTACATTTATCATGATTATATGTATTTGCATGCAAGATATTTATTTTCATCTTTAGCAGACATTAAATCTCTGCACAGTGACATAGAATAAAATGTATTTCTAAACCCCTGAGTCTATCTGACTTTATTATTAATTGGGGAAAAACAACACAGACCCATACTCTCATCCTTCTTAATTCAAGTGACATGAATAAATAAGCCTACTGTTGACTAAAATTAGAAGTTATGTACCTACCATAACGTTCCATGTTAGTTGTCTTCTTCTCGCCTTCTTTCTTGCTGGATGGGTTCGGAGCCGATCCTCGGCTCCGACTCGGCCACTCTAAAAGCTCGAGAGCTAGTTCCACCAGCTCGAGGCCCTCCCTATATCCCACAATGCTAGGCGGTAACTCCTCAGATCTCATTTGAAAACTAAGCCCAGCAAGTAAATTCCATAAAAGGAACAAAAGAAAACTCCTCTAGGTCTGTCCTGGCTAGGGGGAAGGAGGGTGGGACGCAAGAAAGAAGGCAAGAAGAAGACAACTTACATGGAACGTTATGGTAGGTACATAACTTCTAAATGTTAAGTTGTCTATCTTGCCTTCATTCTTGCTGGATGGGACCGCGTCCCTAGCACCTTGTCCCGGGTGGCCTATCGGAACAGACTCTTGAGTACAGTGGAACCAAAGTTGGCTCAGTCTCTAGAGGCCAAGTCCAGCTTTTAATGAGAAATGAAGGTATGGGGAGAAGCCCAAGTAGCTGCAGAACAAATCGAATCAATAGGCAGCCTATCTTGGAAAGCTATAGAAGTGGCTAAAGCTCTAGTTGAATGAGCCCTGGGTTTGGATGGCAACTGCTGATGTCTGATCTCATACACAAGGGTAATCGACGAAGTAAGCCATCTAGAGAGAGATACTTTAGAAATTGGAAGGCCCATTCTACCTTCAGCATAAGAAACAAACAGTTGATCAGACTTCCTGAATTGTTTGGTCCTGTCTAAATAGTACCTAAGTTGGCAATGAACATCTAAACAGTGTAACTTTTGTTCTGACCTATTAGAATAATTAGGGAAGAAGACAGGAAGCTCAATGGTTTGATTCAAATTTGCCAGTGTAGCTACCTTGGGCAAAAAAGACGGGTTAGTACGTAAGGACACCCTATCCTTATGAAACACAAGATAAGGGGGTCGACTACACAGAGCATGGAGTTCAGAGACTCTTCTAGCTGAAGTGATAGCTACTAAAAAGAGTGTTTTCCTAGATAGTAACTTTATTGAACATGAAGCCGCAGGTTCAAAGGGGGGGAGAATTAAGGACGTCAGAACCAAGTTGAGATCCCATTGAGGAGGAGGATCCCTGATTGGTGGTTTGAGGAGAAAAACTCCCTTTAAAAAGGCTTTGCAGAGTTTGTGAGACATAATGGAGGACTCTGAGACTCCAACATGAAAGTTCGATATTGCTGCCAATTGAACTCTAATGGTAGACGGAGACGAACCTGAGTGGAAAAGTTCGGCTAGAAAGTCTAGAACTGATTGAATGGAAGCAGTGAAAGGATCTATATTCTTTGACTGCACCCAATAGGAAAAACGTTTCCACTTGTTATGATAAATTTTCCGAGTGGAAGCTTTATGAGAGGCTATCAAAATATCTCTAACTGAGCGAGATATCCGAGGAAGCCTGGCTAGAGTTGGAATTGGAGGAACCACGCTGTGAGGTTCAGAGAAGGAAGGGAGTGGTGCAACTGACCCGACTGATGGGTCAAGAGGTCTGGAACTGGGTCCAGATGCCAAGGTTGCTCCAACAGATAACGGTGGAGAAACGGGAACCAAACCTGTCGAGGCCAGTAAGGGGCAATAAGGATCAAAGAAGCTTTCTTGTAGTTGTAAAACTACAATCCACTCTGCTACAGGCCCCATGAAGGCTCAGTGTCTCTCCAGTAAGTGTTTTACAACTGTAAATGCCTATTTATGTTGAATTGTATTAGACATTTTACAACTGTATATGTTTATGTTGAATTTCAAGCCTGTACTCCAATCTGCTTACTTACACTATTAGACTATTTACCCCACTCATAGGACCAAAAACTGGGACTGGGTTAGCCCCGCTCCGCTTCGCCCTCGCTATGCTTGGGCTCGCTTCGCTCCCCTCCCTGCCCCCTTATCCCACCCGCCCCCACTGTGTCTACATTTATAGCCACTAGGCCACACCCCTACTTCCTCTCCAACCTACACAACTTCCTCTCCAATTTCCTCCCCCCACCACTTTACTGTTTAACCACTACTATTCCTCTGAAGCACATTGACCCCACCCATTGATGACATATAACATGTCTATAAATAATTATAAACTCCTTCCTCTTATCTTACCACTCTTAATTCTGCCATACTTTCTTACTAGCTATGAAAATCTCACATTTGTAGGTTTCTCTTATCCAAAATGCCAAACCAAGACCCCCCCTACCTCCACTGACTGCGGAACTTGCCCACTACTACACTACCCCAAAAATTATAAATTCCAACCACTTGCTTCTAAAAAACCACTCCAATCAACACCAAAATCCAAATATGAACTAAAACTACTATTCAAAGTTATTAGACTACTAGCGTATCTAAGAAAAACATAACCAAAGATGGGGACATCCATCCTAATCCAGGCCCAACCTTAACTCAAAATCCTACCAGCCCACCACTCTCCCACCGACTGGTCAACTCCCTCCTAATATGCCACTTAAACATTAGAAGCCTAAACAATAAGATACATAGCCTGCATGCTGTACTAGCCACATACCTCCCCAACATAATGTGTCTATCTGAAACATGGCTCCGCCCATCAACCAAAGACAATGAGATCCTGCCTCCTGGTTACAATATACTTAGGGCAGATAGAGTAAAGAAAAGAGGAGGTGGAATAGCCATCTTATATAATAGCACACTTAACATCATAACTAACCCTATACAACCACCCCAGGTCTCTAACGCTGAAATACTAGCTCTAAAAATTCAACTAAATAATCATAAGGGCATTAACCTAATTGTCACCTATATTCCCCCTGGGAACAATGTAGAAACACTAGAGGTCATTCTACATTGGATAGCCAGCAACTACCCTCAAGAAACCATTGTCCTGGGCGATGTTAATATTGACTGGAACCAATGCACAGCACAGTCCAATCCCATCCCTGTTAACCTACATGGATTCTCTCAGATAATATCATCTACCACACGTACAGGTAACAATAACCAAAAAGAGAGTATACTAGACTGGATACTCACCAACAGTCATCCCCAGAACTATATGTCTGGAACTCTCCCTAATGATCTTAGTGATCACCTGCTCACATACATCATGAAAGACAACATTAATTGTACAAGCTTACCTATTTATAGGTCTATCAGATCCAAGAAAAACTTTGACTCAACTAAATTTCAACTTGAACTCAAATCATGTAACTGGACAAAACTAAAGTTCCTTCCCCTTGATGAGGCAGTGTCATCATTTAACAATTCATTCCTTACTATACTTGACTCACATGCCCCTAAACTCTCAATAAGAATTAAAACTCAACTAGCACCCTGGCTAACAACAGACACCAAAACCAAAATAACAACTAGAGACAAAGCATGGGATAAATGGCGCACTACCAAACTACCCCTAGATCGTATCAAATTCCAACAACTTAGAAATGAGACTAAAAAAGCCATCATACTAGATAAGAAAAATTACTTCTACAATCTGCAACATAAACATCAGAATAACCCTCAAAAGTACTGGGCAGGCATAAATAAACTTCTCCAACCAGGCAAATCCACTACTCTGACCCCAGGAACATTATCTGACAAGAGCCAAGAAGATATAGCCAATTCATTCAATACTTTCTTCACAGAAACCATCCAGTCATTAGCTAACCAACTTTCTCCTCCCCACACTTCTATAAACACTATACCCGACTCACCACTCTCTTTTAACTTCCAGCCAGTGTCCACATCCTTTATCAGATCCCTTTTGAAAAACTGAAGCCAACCACCCTTTCAGCCGATCTTCTGCCGGCTGAATACCTGCAAATTGCTGCAGATGTCGTAGCCTACCCTATCTCAATCCTAATTAACAGAACCATAACCGAGGCCTCAATCCCTCAATTTGGAAAATATCCTATGTTATTCCACTCCACAAAGGAGGTTCATCCACAGAACTATCCAACTATAGACCTATAGCCATACTATCACCACTTGCCAAAATTATGGAAAAGTGCATGCACAACCAACTAATGCTCTATCTAACCCAAAATAAACTACTCACAGACTCTCAACATGGATTCAGACCCCATCATAGTACAACCACTGCCCTCCTCTCTTTTACTGAAAACATTAATCTTAACCGGAATAATAAAAAAATATCCTCCGCTCTCTTCCTGGACCTATTGAAAGCCTTCGATATGGTAAACCATCAGTTACTTCTATATACTTTAAAAACCCTGTATCTAGATACTCCAGCCCTTGACTGGTTTCAAGCTTACTTCACTGGGAGACAACAAGCAGTAATGTGGCAAAACAAGCTCTCCTGCCTACTACCAAATACCATAGGAGTTCCTCAAGGTTCCATATTAGGACCTCTCCTCTTTTCAGTCTTCATAAACGACATCCAAACAGTCATCCCTGAAGCCACCTGCATTCAATATGCAGATGACTCGACTATAATATGTTCCAATGCCTCTCTTGCAAATCTACTACCACCCAACATAGCTTCACCAAAGTCGAAAACTGGCTTGCCAACCATCTCCTTATCTTAAATCCAAATAAAACCAAGTTACTTCTCTTCTACCCAACCAATAGATCTCCAACTGAAAACTTCACTATAAAATCCAATAATGGGACCATCATCTCCCCAGACACCTATACAAAGCTTTTAGGAGTAAACACTGACAATAAACTCAGATTTGATATACATATCAACCAAGCCATTAAGTCAGGCAACAAGAAACTTGGGACCCTATATAGAATTAAAGCCTTCCTTACCCCGAATGCCAGGGCAGCCACAGCCCGTTCACACCTTCTCTCTACCCTACTATATGCCTCTCCTGTCCTCACTCACCTTAACAAATCTGATCTGGCCAAGCTCTCATCCTGCTATAATCACATTGCCAGGTTCGTTACAGGCCTACCCTACAGAACACATCACTGTACTAACCTGAAAAAGCTTGGATGGATAGAATTCCCACACCTTCTTCACCAGTCCCAACTCATAGAGGCCTTCAAAATCCTTAAGCAACCTGAGAATACCTCAGCACTAAAAAACTTAATGACTCCCTACTCCAATCTAAGCTGCCTTCGCTCAGCAAACAGACTCCTTGTCCAAACAACTAAATCTCTCAACCTAGGTGGTGATGCGCTATTTGCCAACACCACTGGTAAAATATGGAACTCTCTCCCAAATAACATCATGCTTGCAACTTCTCTAAGTCAATTCAAAAATAGTCTAAAACTCCACTTCAAGTCACACTGGCTATGTCCTTGCTCAAACCCAGACTAGCTCTGTGCCATTAACTAAAACATAAACAACTAGCTAAGATGATAAGTACTTTGTATACTGTGATAAAGAAATATGTATCCTGTCTAACTCTATGTCATTATACTGCCTACCGTCATTGCTAATATGTTATTAATGTTACATTTGTAGTAATCTCAGAAACAGTAATGGCAGTCTTGTACTTGTATGTAAATAGCCTATGTTTTTGTTAAGTTCTTTCAGCTCATTTACTGTACCTAATTATCAATGTAACTCTGTTGGAGCTTTTCTCCCCGGGCCTCTGCTGAAAAAGGACATGTATCCAGTCGGACCATCCCGGTTAACAAATGTAAAATAAATAAAATAAATAAAATTTCTGAGCGATGGCTTTCTGTATTAGCTGAGATATCAGAGGAAAGGCATACAGAAGTCCCCGGGGCCAATCATGTACTAGAGCGTCTCTGCTGGGGTGGCCTGGTTGGGGAAAGAGGGTGAAAAAATCGTAGCACTTGCTGTTTTGGGGAGTAGCGAAAAGGTCGCAGCAAGGCCGGCCCCACTTTCGAAAAACTTTCTCCAACACTGAATTCTTCAGAGACCACTCGTGAGGCATGAGAATAGCTCTGCTCAATTTGTCTGCAATCACATTGGACTTCCCGGGAATGTGCGTTGCTAACAGAAACCGCTGAGAAGAAATCGCCCATTGCCACAGTCTGAGTGCCTCTCAACATAGAGGGTAAGATCTGGTTCCTCCTTGCTTGTTGATGTACCACACTACATATTGTCTGTCTGAATTGCTATAGTTCCCTTGGGAAGAGAGTCTTGTAAGGCTTGCAACGCTAGAAGCACTGCTCTCATCTCTAGGACATTTATGTGCAAGTGGCACTCGAAAGGTTGCCACATGCCTTGGACTGTCCTGCCCTGGTAATGCCCCCCCACCCGATCAGGGAGGCATCCGTTGTCACTGTAGCAACTGGAGGGGAAGGGATGAAAGGTCTCCCTAGATGGAGCTGGGGAGATGTGATCCACCAAGAGAGATGATTCTTGCACGATTGAGTTATCCGAATACGATGGGACATTGGAAGTCGTTGGAAAGACCATTGTGTGAAGAGCATCCATTGTAAAATTCTCATATGGAAGCGAGCTAATGGTAGGAGAGGGATGGCCGCCGCCATAATCCCTAAGACTTTCAGGATCAATCTGGCTTTGACTTTGTTGCTCTGCAAGACAAGAGAGACCTGTCTGTGTATGGCTGCTATTCTCTGCTCTGTGAGTCTGGCTGACATGTTGACTGTGCCTAGATTTGCGCCTATAAAGGTAATAACACGACAAGGTGACAAGACAGACTTTTCGTAATTTATTGAAATGCCTAGTGCCTGACATGTGTGAAAGGTGTAGTCTCTGGCGAGAAGCAAGAGATGCTTGGTGGGGGCTGTAAGGAGCCAGTCGTCTAAATAAGGAAACACCTGGAATCCTTGTCATCTCAGGTGAGAGGCTACCACTGCCATGCATTTGGTAAACACTCGGGGGGCTGTAGTGAGACCAAAGGGCAGGGCTCTGAATTGGAAATGACTGGTTCCCAGCCTGAAGCGGAGGAACCTCCTGGAGTGTCGACTCATTCTGATGTGATAGTACGCGTCCTGGAGATCTATCAAGCACATCCAGTTGTCCCGCCCCAAAAGGGGTAGAATGGACTGCAGCATGACCATCCGGAACTTTGTTTTCTTGACAAACTTGTTCAAGTTGCTGAGATCCAAAATGGGTCTCCAGTCCCCTGTTTTCTTTGGAACCAAAAAGAATTTGGAGTAGATTCCGGATCCTGTTTAGTCTGCTGGAACTGGTTGAATGGCTCTTTTTGTGAGCAGCTTTGAAATTTCTAATGCTGCTTGCTCCCTTTGACTGGGTCGAACGTCTGGAAGGGATCTTTTGGATTGCTTCGGAATGAAAAGAAATGGGATTCTGTAGCCTTTGGAGATGATAGACTGTACCCACTTGTCTTGAGTTAGGGATAGCCAGGCTTCTGGGTACAGCGATAACCTTCCCCCGACTGCCTCTGAAGGTGGACAGTCGGGCAACACCTCAGGGATGCTGAAAGGGCTTGTCGGAAAAGGATTCTCGACTGCCCTGATTCTGCGGGCCCCCTCTGCCTCTAGGACGGTGTCTACCATTATTGTTCCTGACTCTGCCTCTAGAGGGGAATCAACTCTGTGCATCAGGCAAATCTCCCTGAGATTGTTTGCGGAACCACATCTTTCCCCCCTTCTGGCCTTTGGGGTAAGGCCTAGAAGGAGTAGAAAAAATGGACTCTGACGGCAGAGAGAGTTTTGCCATCAGTCTCGCACCTAGTTAGGGTTTCCTTCACTTGAGGACCAAAGAGGGATGATCCATCAAAGGGGGAATTAGTGAAGGACGCCTTGAAAGGGTCTGCAAAGTTACATAGCCGCATCCAGGCGTGCCGACGCAAGGCTACACCTGTACCTGCCGCTCTACTTGCTCCATCCGCCGCATATGAAAGGAGGCGCATGGAGGAGTTAGTTATAGAATTAAGGGTTGCCAGCTGAGAGCTCATTCTATCCTGAAAACCTGCAGCTGTTGGGTCCTTTAACATTTCGCTCGCTTCCTTGAGCAAATCCCTCTGAAGACGAGTGAAATGACACAGGTAATTCAGCGATCGCATAGTAAAGGTCGCTGATGAGAACATCCGCTTCCCGTACCTGTCCATCGACCTAGACTCCTTGTTAGGAGGATGAACAGGCACCGAAGGATCGGCTAACTCCTTCTTGGTGGCCGCAGCCACCACCATAGCATCAAAAGAGACGCCTTTGGTTAAAAATTCTTTGTCCTTGGGGGCAGTGATGAATTTTGATGGTCTCCTGAGGGTGGGTTCCACTGAATCAGGAGCCGCCCAAGCCTTCTTTGCAACCACTTGCATAAGGGGGTCAAAGGGAGGGGACACCCAGGAGGTGGAAGGGCGAGAGCCAAACGCCTCAAGATACACTGATTCATCCTCTGAAGGGTTGAGGGCTGGCCAATTCCCCCCTCTGTTTTAGGATTTTGAGGATGTCTGCAAAGGAGACATCTTCAGAGGGGGAACGAGGGGAGCCTTCAGAATCCTCTAAATCAGTGTCAGAGGTGACAGACTCAGGGGAGTCAATGTGCTTCCTCTTGCTCTGCCTCTTCCTAGGGGGCTCTCCTACTGGGTCAGGAGAGGCCTCGGAAGAGGAGGAGATCCCCACTGGGGAAACTTGAGGAGCTGGCTCTCTACGGTCTGGGATGAGAGAGTGAGCAGAAATCACCGGAGGCACTGTGGAGGGAGGGGCAGAAGGAGCCAACTGTGGAGTTGAACCTGGTTCTAACACACTCCTCATGACCTCGAAGGCACCCCTGTCAGGCAGAGCCGGAGGTCTCCGCTCCGAAAAGCTGAAAACCTCCCCCGGCATCGACAGTGATGGCTCCGAGGCCATTGTCGGAGCCGAACTCACCAGCACCGAAGCACCGAGAGGGAGAGCGGGGTCGGACAAGGGTCTGATGCCACTCGCCCCCTCGGAGCCGACGAGGGAAGTCCGGCGCTGAGATTCCTCCAAGGAAGACATCAGAGCAGACGATGGCACCGAAGACAAAGGTATTGGTTCCGACGCCACCACAGTCTCGGGTCTGAGCCGCCCCGGCTCCGAATTCAAAAGAGTCAGAGGAGGAACATTTTGAGTAATGGGAATAGTTCTCGACTGTTGAGTCGGACTTTGAAGCATCTGGGCTAGTGCCTCGGACTTAAGAAGTCGACTCACTACTCTCTGAAGGTCATGATCCGATAGTCTGGAAGACCTAGAGGAGTGAGATCTATGGCTCCGTTCAGACAGCAAAGGTGATGCTGGAGCCGAATGAACGGAGCCGATAGATTGAGATCGGGACCTTTTTCTAGATGTCGGTTCCGACAACTTGATCGGAGCCGACTCAGTTATGTCTTCCTCGGCTCCGGCCGGAGCCGAGGAAATAGTAGGGGCATGTGTTCGAGATTCATCTGCTCCGGCCGGAGCCGATGTTCGAATAGCCTTAGGACCCCCAGAAGACGTCTCAGAGACCGGAGCCGAAGGTCTGGAAGGCTTAGAGGGTTTCCCCGAGGATTGAGTCGAGGGACCCTCAGGCTTCAATAAGCCCCTTAATATAAGTTTATTTTTTCGCTCCTGCAGGACTCTAGGGCTGAAGCCATGGCAAACAGCACATGAGTCCTGCAGGTGCAAAGGTCCCAGGCAGTACACACAAGAAGTGTGACCGTCTGTCAGAGACATCTTCTGACAGCAAGAGTCACACTTCTTAAAGCCTGAGACCTTTGAGTCCTTAGACATGTCTAAGAAGAGAGGTGTAACCACACAAACACACACACACACACCGATTACACTTATTAGAAAATAATTTAAACTAAATTAAATTAAGTTAGAAGTAATTTAGGAGTAATTTAGACAAATAAATCCCTATAAACACAGTCACTCACTACTAGGAAGGGAGGGACTGGGCCTAAGGCCCAAGGGAAATTTTCTAGTGAGTTTTTGGAAAAGGGGGGAAAATTACTGGGAATGGGATGGAACTACTCACTGTATAAAACTATTTAGAAAAACTAACTTCAAAAGGGGAAAAAAAGCTAAGAAATAACTAGTTTCTTTCCAAAAACTAACCTGAGCCGGTAGGAACGCACCTCGATCGCCGTAGCGGCAAACGAGATCTGAGGAGTTACCGCCTAGCATTGTGGGATATAGGGGAGCCTCGAGCCGGTGGAACTAGCTCTCGAGCTTTTAGAGTGGCCGAGTCGGAGCCGAGGATCGGCTCCGAACCCATCCAGCAAGAATGAAGGCGAGATAGACAACTTAACATCTGACAGTTGACCTTAACATTCTAGAATAACAAAATAGAAAAAAAAAAAAAACACTCTAAGCAACTACTTCATCAAGCAAAACTGAAGTAGTTCAGTAGCCAACAGGGCAGTATCTACTTATACCCCAAGTTATACTGGTCAGGTTTAAATAAGCTTTTATACCCTGATAAATTAGACACTTTATGTCCACAGCCCAATGTTCCAGGCACTGGCTCAGATTTTTTGCTAGAGGAGTTTGTTTACATTTTAGTACTCTGTAAGTCACATGTTCAGCTAGAGGCAAGGTTTTCAAGTAGCCTTTTTAGCATACTGCAGGTCAGATTACACAAACTCTCAGTGGGGGGCTTAGAACTTGCAGCTGCAGTTTGTCCTTTTGTATTTTCCTTCCCCCACTCATGAGCAATTAGATTAGCTGAATGACTGGATTTTACTCAGCTACAGATGCTGTCTTCTTGTCACACATAGACCTGCAGCCTCTTTAGCAGTGAAGTGATAGCTACTTTACTATGTACTTGCTTTTGCAAATAAGTATTCAAGCCTAGGCAATAGTATTTTTCATGCTTGTTGCTACAAATGTTTTTCCCTCCACTATCAATTATTTTTCATACAGTGTGCTGTTAGTGTTGCTTGTGTGTGTGTGTGTGTGTGTGTGTGTGTGTGTGTGTGTGTGTGTGTGTGTGTGTGTGTGTGTGTGTGTGTGTGTGTGATGATATAGGTGCACTTTTATAGTCATACATATTTCCCTCATTTTACAGCACAGCATTGCTTTGGACAGTTGTGCCTTGCAAAGAAACATGTTGACTAACAAATGTCCAAATATTCTAAAATAATAAAATATTTTGCATCTTTTCTCTAAAAATGTCATGCAGCTTTCAAACTGAATCTAATCAGTGCTCGAAAAGTATTTTCTCATTAGCTGATGCTGTATGCTGTCCTTCAGAAATTACACCATAACTATTTGTCTAATAGTGATTCCATCATACTGGTTTTCTTTTCTCACTTTTTTGCTATCATTCATTGTGGTAAAATGTTTTCATCTTTCCTGCCTGTTTGACTACAGTACAGTTAATTTACACTGATTAGCATCTGAAAGCTGAAGCAAATGCAGTCTATACATTTCCCGTAAACTTTTCAGTACCATTCCGAGTATATTACAGGTAGTTACAGGGGTACTTTTACTAAGGCAGTAAAAAGTAAGTGCTGCAACCAAAAATCTCATGCCATCTATAACCCTATATTTTGACAAATAGCTACTTTTATACGTATGTATGCATGCATGTATGTAACACAATATACATTTATATTCATGCAGTTTGAAAATAGCATCCTGTTCGTGTGTTACTGACAGACTTGAAATTCTAGGCATTTTTGACTGTCTATAAATTTCAGATATGATACATATCTGATAATGCAGATCGCAGTTTACAGACCTATTAATCACGTCTGTACATCGGCTACATGATAGCATCACATAACACAATGTTTACTACAGAGAAGTAACAAAACCTAAAAACTTATACAGATGCAGTACTGTCATCCTGGAAGACTTACAGGACATGAGTGAACAACAACATTTACATAAGGCCTGCCAGTACACTTCTGGATGACCCAAACCATACAAACACACCCCAGGCCTGAATGAAAAATATTCTACTCAAACAAAATGTATTGTCTAGATAGCTAGACTGCAGATATCATGCCGGTGACAGAACAGTCTTCCCACTCAATATGTCACCTCTGGTGATTGCCCTCATTGCTGTGACTGCATATCTCATGTCAGTGACAGAACAGTGATCCCACTCAGTATGTTACCTCAGGTGATGCACTCATTGCTATGCACAGATAAGCCCTACAGTGCTATTCTCCAAACCTGAATGCATCAAATGAAAACAAGACGTGTTGTCTCAGTCCAAGGATAGGACTGCCATCACCTTGTCAAATGTCCGCAAAAGTACACACAAGGAATGGTCAGTATGTTGATGTCACATTTTAGGTCTATGCAAATGTCTGACATAATGCTGCGGGTCAGTTAAACATTAAAGGGTAATGTAGCCATAATGACTTATTATGGAGTACAATAATATTATGCCAGGTAGTACAAGATTTATACACTGTATACATAGTTTTCTGTCAATTCACTTTCCCAACAATACAAACAGTTCTGCTGTTATCCTACAATGTGGAATTATACTTTTAGTACATCTGGATGCTGACTAGCCTGCATCACATTACTATACTGTCCTTGTCTTCCACTCTGTTATCCACACCCTCATTTGTGTAACTACCTCTAAATGTAATCAAAACAATGAACAAACTCATTGGTGATTATCATTATCACCGCCTAAACCATCTCAAATAGTAATGGCAAATGTAAAACATGATTAGTGACTCTGTTTGTACCTGCATATTTTCATAGGTATCTCAATATTTAATTCAACACACATACATACATATGTGTATGTATATATGCATGCATACATTGCAATCTTTGTGCTTTTTTGCCTGAGTAATGTGCATGCATACAGGGCCGGTGTTAGCATTTTGGGGGCCCCCAGCAAATATCAAGTTGGGGGCCCCCTAGGCACTTCCAGTATAAGTATCATCCTAACAATGCCATCCATTCTACGCAACCCTTTATTTCATGCTGCAAACTTTTAGGAGTAGTATCCACAGACAGACCTGCAGCTACAATCTTTTACATTACAACAGGCCTATGTGCCACACTATCACTATGTTGAGCCGTCTAACAAAGGGGCAGTTAGAGTTACTGGCACTTAGTTGCAACAGTGATACATTGCAACAAGTCTATGTACAGGTCTGGACTTAAAGTTAAATGATGACTGGCTCCATTTCAACACCCCCCCCCACACACACACACCCACACCCTCCAGTCCTCACCTCTGAGTCCTTCTCCTTTTGGGCTCCCCACACCATCCACGTTACTTTTTTCTTCCTTTTCTCACATTTTGCCTTACTCTAAGCTTTTTCAAGAAGCCATAACTTTCTATATGCTCTGAAGTGCATTTTACACAACCTTTTCATCCAATAATAGCTTGAACAGAAATTATGATTAAGGAAAGACATTCACTGTTGTGGTTCAGCTTTAGTTTTCCTTGCATCCTTCAACACACCTTTCCTGAACAAGACAGCACAGTAATAACCATTTAGGAAATAACTCAAGCCAGGGCCCAAGAAGCCACAGGTTTACAGATGGTCTGGGATGCATTTTAGAGCATTTTCTCAACATTTTACTCTAATGGTTGCCTAAATAAAAATTATGAAGAAAAAAAGAATTTCAGTCTTATTTTTTTTCTTTCAAGGCATAATTTGTGCCCAAGGCTTAATTTTCAAAGCTGACAACATTGTAGCTTATAAACTAACAAGCCAGTAGTTGTTAGCATATTTAAGTCTTATCTGGAAATACTGCCTACCTCCCTAACCCTCTAAAAAAGACAAGTCACTGTCTATGCATCCCTCTGGTGTTAGACTGGGATGAAAGCAGAGATTTAAATTGCCTTTGTCATATATTTCAAGTGACTGATGATATACATATACATAGCATGTTCTTCACCCCAGTCAAGGTAGCCACATGTATATGTGCCTAGTACGTGATTGTGAGGATGATTTCAGTAATATTCAAATTTGTTGCTAATAGGCAGTACACCTCACTTACACAAGCTATAGTAACCTTCTTTGTACACCTCTGAGGTCTTTGAGAAACACTCCCCTCAGCTCAAACACAAGCTATAATGACTTCATGTGTGCACCTCTAAGGTTTGACTGATGAAAATTAAAGATGTAATATTCATACAATCTCTAGCCCTCATAACCCATAGCAGCTTTATGTACACACACACATTTGAGCAGGGCTGGTTTTAGAATGGGTGTGGTTGTAAACAGAGGCTATTATTAGGTCATATCTCAGCACCATTCAGGTTAACAGCGTATTCAGAAAATTGATACATTTTTCTCCAACAAGCAACAGCTTTGGTGGGGGCCCCACAGAGTCAAGGATGATAAAGGGAGTCCCCATTATGAAGTTAGACAGTCTGGTGAGTGGGGGCAACCAGACTCCAAGAATATCTAAGTGTCTGAATGTTCTGCGATATATGTTATGTCTTACTTTTGAAATATAATTAGTTGTTAGGTACATTTTTTACTGATACACAGAAGAATAATGTCTGTGTCCTGGCATTATTGGGTGCATGCACAGATAAAAATCAGTGATGACACTCACACACACACTCTCACACACACACACACACACACACACACGCACACGCCACAGCAGTACTAGTTATGTACTTATTTCAGCAAACAGCAATGCCTTGTGCAACACTGGTACTGCCCCACCAGATTAGTCACTGCTGTTTAGCAGTCGTCAAACAGCAGAAGCGGTAAAATTTATCTCATTGAGGAGTAATGCATACCTGTCACTGTCCCTACTTTCACAGACCTTCCCTGATTTTGTTCATACTTTTGCTTTATCCTTCGTAAAAAGTCTGATTTGCTGGTAAATCATTTAGGATTACAGTCAATCAATCCAGACATCTGAATTTTATACTTATTTTCCAAAAATAGATGTTGATGCAAAATATGTTATTCTAGTAACTTTTTAAGTGAATTAGAGAAATATTTAAACATATTTATGATTCTGAGCATTTATTCTATTATTTTTGGGATTGTACTAAATTCTTAAGCAAAGAAATTGAGTTATAGTATCTGATGTTCTGGTATTAGTTATAAAACTACCTGAAAGAGAAACTATCCTGATGATCGGAAGCATCAGCTCTTCTTAAAATCAAAGTTTGCACTCAGGTAAGTCACTCTGGCCTGCTGATCCCTCTAGTGCTTATATTGTTCATGTTCATTATCATCTTCATCCTAACAGGGTCATATCACAGCCCTGTTCATGTTGAAAAGCATAATTAGGAAATTAATGCATTTTTCATTCCTCATTTTCCCCAATCAGCAGCAGCTTTTGTGGGGCCCCACAGACAAAGATGATTAAGGGGCCCCTGCAGCTATGGTTTTGCAGGGACTAAAAGCTGGCTATGTAGTTAGTTTTAGTGGAGAAAATTTCCAAAAGCAGGGTTTAACTAAGCCAGGAGCACTATGTCAGTAGTAAAATATTTAATGGCATTCTGATGCCTGTTACTTGACAAAACACCATTACTACAACCAGAAATATCTTTGAATTTTAAAGGAGATATAAATAAGAGTTATTACCCTCATAATTTATTAAGTATGCAAGACTGCTGCACTAGCTTTTGTTGGTTTTAGAGATGTAACAAAATATCAGGATAAGATAACTTGCTATGGTTGGGGGCCCCCAGGGAATAGGGGGCCCCCAGCGACCGCAGGGTTCGCTGGTGCCTAAAACCGGCTATGCATGCATATGCCTATGTATATGCATGCACATAGGCAATTTATTCACATAGGTATTTTTTTTATGTCTTTCAGCTTTTCCCAGTTAGGGGTTGCCACAGCGGAATTCCGGTCCGCTAATGATTGGCAGTAGAATTTTACGTGCTGGCTTGCCGGGCCTAACGCACAACCTTTAACGAAGGAATGCCCATTCACGCATTTCACCACACAGAAGACGTTCTGAGAATCGAACGGGCAATGTCAAACTGTGAGGCGACAACGCTACCGCAGCACCACCACTGCAGTACATCTTATAATTAAGAGACATGGTTGATACTAGCATCCATAGTCACACATACCAAAATAAAATATTTTCATTTTCACCCAAAAATAATGCACTTACGAAAGTATATATTAATGACCTCACAAATTCACACTCGTGATTATACTACAGATATTTCCGAACTGGATATGCGCTGCATGCATTCCTCTCAACTATACACATTTGTGCCTCTTATTTTTGGTCTGTTTCACAAAATTGTGCTTTTCTGGCAAATCATTGAGGACTGTAGTCAGAAAATAATCACAGACACTGGTTTCAGACTTTATATCCTGCAGGAGAACCATGCTAATGCAAAACCTTTATTCTATCAATTTAAGTTTGTAAAAGCAATATTTAAAAAATGTCCCTATTTTGGGGCCTTTGTCCCTCCATTATTTACGGCTTTGTCCAGATTTTTGCTCTAACAGGTTGAAAGATATGGTTAAACGAAAAACAACCCAGGAAGCCTTCAGCAGATGGTGATTACAGTGAATCCAATAAAGTGACAGATAACCACGAAGTAAAATCAGTAACGTTAGCACTTTATTAATACAAAAGAACTTTCGGATAGCCTTGTAGCCTTCCTTCATCAGACAAACAAATGTATGCACACCAACGTTATTTAAATAACGACTTAATTAATCAATTAGTGACCTCATAACTGCAAACTTTTCCTTGTAAATGGTTGAAAGATATGCCTGCATGATAGCACTTACTGCAAAGTTTAGCATTACACAGTGTGCTATTTTTAATTTCTGAATACCTGCCTACTGTGTTTTATGTAATGTAAGAGTAGCAACAATGTACACAGATTACATGGTACCTGTAAGCAAACATTTGTGTATTTTAATAAAAAAGTAAAACAAATAGGTTTGTACTGTACTCTCTAAGGTACCGTAACAAACTTAATCTCTGCATGAAATCATTTAATTTATACCCATTATTCAGCTTTGTGCTTGCTTGTTTACCTATTAATTTCAGTTTGGTAACCAAGAAAGTGGATTGGCTGACAGACTCTTTGCAGTCACAACCTGACCTCCATGGTACAAGACACAAACAGAAAATGGAAAATAGAATAAAGTATTATACCACTTTTTGAAGGAATGTCAAACAGTTTGGCAAAATGCAGAAGTGGAATTCAAGCACGATGATAGATAAAGATAAAAAGAAATGAAATGAGAGCAAACTATAGCTATAACTTTGAAGACCAAAGTAATAAAACTGGACAGACAAACAATGTGAGACAAGATCCAGAACATTTTGGAAAAAAACATATATAATGACATTGCACATAGTACACAAATGCCACAGATATAGCTAACCTGCTGGCAGACAGATTCAGTGAAAACTTCACCCCCCTGTCCCTTCATCAGTAAACCAGGACATCCCCAGCACCTGCCCTCTCAAAGGCAAAAAATACAGTCTCCACAGGACCCAATAACATCCCTGGCTGCAACTTGCATGAGTTCAGGCATGCGCACTTAGCTCCATTAGACACAGTATTCAACCAAAGCCAGAGCACCAGCTTCATCCCAGCTGAATGGAGGACAGCCACTGTCATCCCTCAACACAAAGGTGGGGCTTCCACTGACCCAGGCAATTAAAAGCCCATCAGCCTAACTAGCCTGATCTGCAAGGCCATGGAATGCATCATCATGGACCTTATAAACAAGGACACTGGCAACTTTCAAAAGCTTTACCCCACACAGTTTGTTTTTGTCAAAGGGAGATCATGCCTGTTAAACTTGGTCAACTTCTTTGAAACAGTCACCAAAGACATAGACGAGGGGGCGGTGCACAGCATCTACCTTGACCTCAACAAAGCCTTTGACACTATTCCTCGGGCATAATAGATAAACTCTCCCAGCTAGGCATCAACCTGTATGTTACCAGATGGGTAGCTAACTGCCTCACTGATAGAACCCAGTCAAAGTAGGGAGCCACCTCTAGTAGTAGACCAGTAACTAGCAATGTACCCCGAGGATCGGTCTTGGAGCCTATACTGATTGGGATGTACTTTTCTGAGGTGCAAGCCAAAACCAGCAGTTTGTGGCTGACCAGGTTTGCAGATGACTGCAAGCTGGGTGCTGTCTTAATTTCCCTTAGTGATGTGAACATCCTCCAAGAGGGCCTTACCCAAACTAATGACTGGTGCCAGAAGCATGGGCTCAAACTGAATGCCAAGAAATGCATCATTATCCTCTTTGCAGAAAATGTCATCCCCACTAATTATCACATTGATAACAATGTATTAAGCATGCAATCAGTTGTGAAAGACTTGGGCACACAGGTTGATAGCAACCTGACTTTTGACCATGACGTTGCCTCTGTTGTACAGAAGGCTTTCTACATGGCCCACCTCATAAATAAGGGTATTTCATCCAGGAACAAGGAGGTCAAAACATCCATGTACTCCTCCCTTATCAGACCCATTATTGAGTACAATGCCCCCTTCAGCATATACCTTGCCAAGCACATGCAGCAGTTGGACAGACAACAGAGGTTCCTGACCAGGAAAATCCGGGGTCTCAAACACCTGTCCTATACAGACAGGCTAAAATCCATATCCCTCTACTCAGTCTTATACAGACTGCTCAGAGGTGACCTGTGTCTGGCATACAAGGCCATTTCAGACCCAGCCTTGATGGAGTTCCTGCATACCCATAGCAAACAGAGCACATGCATACATGGAACCATAGAAGCCCATACAATGGCATTCAGTTGACATTGTCCGTAACAGGCCAGCAATTATAGTGTCCCCACAGGGAGCCTGGCTACAAACACATAGCACAAAGCGTAGTACAATACGATAAATGTCCCAATGGTAGTTAGGCTGTAGCCATACCTACTGAGTTGTGTGAACATTTTGTTGCCTCAGATATAGTGGGGGGGGGTGACAGAGATATGTATTAAGAACTATGGTAACCTTGCTGTATGAGTTGCTCAGACCTGTTTCCATTTTTATGTCTTTCAGGCAAGATGTCATATGGCAGGTTAAATGTGTATTCAGCGGATAAAAATGAAGTCATCAACTACCTCGTACAGCACTACCAGGTGCTGTTTTGAAGCACAGCCCATTAGCAGCAGGAGCAGACCATCCTGTGGAATGATCTAGTCCACAGGGTCAATGATGTCAGCCTGCATAACCGCAGTTATGAGCAGGTCCGGCATCATTACAGCGACCTGCCCCACGATGCCCACCAGCATGCTGCTGCAGTCCGGTGGATCACCTTGCAACGGGGGGGGTCATGCCATCCACCCCCCCGACACGTGTTCAGGAGCCCCTCGCCAGCCTTGTGGCACCTGCCTGCCCACACATGCAACAACTAGCAGAGACCAAAGTGTAGGTGAGTGATACCCACACACCGGCTGAGGAGTGTGCAGATAAGGCTGCAGGGCACATCAGTAGACCACTGTTACATATCCATCTGCATCTGTAAAGGTAGATCATGCATATGTGACATGACATATATATATATATATATAGTCTGTTGCTGCGTAATAGTAATAAACAGATGTGTATAAGCTGTAGTATTGTGGACTTGTACTGTTGATGTACTGTAATGCTGCACCCACCGTGTACCAATGCCACAGCTATGGCTACTGACATCACATCTCTCACACTCTTATGTAGATCCCTCTGATATACCACCAAGGCAACAGCCTGTAGCTTGTGAGTATGGTTTATGTTCATGCTTGCCAATACACCGGTCATGTAATGGCTATGGTATATTCCATGCACACATCTAACACACCTACCCATAATGCATGCCGTACATGTTCACGTATTGTTGCTCTTAACTGCAGTGCATCAGAGTGGTAACCATAATGGTGTATCTGAAGGTTATGTCAGGCACCTGCAATATAACTAACATCCTGTCATTGCAAAATGTGTGCACAGGGATGAGCATAATGGTGGGACAAATGCCCTACAGTAGGGACATGTGTGAAACATCACCCTTATACAGTGGTACAACAGTGTATATACCAGTATTACAATGGCAACTCTTACAGATCTACACTACAGCATATCATAATACAGCGGTCCACTAGCCTTACAACTTGTAATGTGGTCCCAACATGAGCAATCAGTGTGTAATATGGAATCGTAGGTTAGGGCAGCAAATATGGAATACATAACTTAACAAACACTGGAAGCATATGTGTGCACACACTCCAGATAAAATATAGTGGAAGCAGCTGTCGAGGGACTGACTGCATGCATTTGTCATGGATATGCACCATTCAGCAAGTAAACATCCCAATGTCGCACCACTTATTGCTCTGCGGTCCAAGACATTTGGCCATCAAATGTGCACACTTACTTGCAACAGAGGCAGGTGTGGCTTGCACACATCCTACATGACATGGCTGGGCCCCATACCCAGCAGGTAGCACACATGAGCTGGACATGCAGCCATACCTCACCATTGCATATGCCACAGCAAACTGTGCAGACAGTCATTTATGTGGCAAGGATTTATGGGACAGAAATGATGTAGGAAATAAACAGATGGCCATCCAAGACAAAGGATGTCACATGTAGCAAACCGGTCATGCGGGCTGCCCAGTAACATGCCACAACACTGAGGGGGGGGGGGTAACAGGAATGTCTAGCAAGTACTGGCTGTGCATGTCCCAGGTCAGCAATTGCCTGAACTCTGCAAGCATGCGGCCTGTGGGTTAGGGTAATCAGATCTGACAGTTGTACCACAGGAAACATCAGCCAGGCCTCTCTAAAGGTAGTGTATACATAACAGAAGAGGATCCAAAAAGTCATGCGTTGCAATGTGTACTGGTGTACCATGACCATGTTGGAAACCTACAGACAGTATCATGTAAGATACATGTGCTGCACAACCAATGCCTCACCCCACCTCAGGACCACTGTCCCCAACTGTACTGAGCCAGTGCCAGTGTACATCTGTATGTTTGCCATTCGTTAGCTGGGACTAAACTGTTACATGTGGTGTTTAGTGTTTGGGACACTGCAAACTGACACATGTGTAGGCCATAGTTGTCAAGCATCTGCAAAAAGGCTGAAGGTGGGGCGGGGGTGTCAGCATGACACACCAGTGCACTGCAGCAGGGATCCTAAGGATGCTATGAATGACTGTATCTGCACACAGTCAGGTTCAGGAACTATGTTCAATGTAACCCTGACTCCACAGCAATAGCGACGGCAGTGTGTGAACTCCAAGGGATGTGCACATGAGTTGACCTTGCAATCATGCAGGGTTGGGAGACGTAGGGCAGACTGACCATATATGGCAAATGCAGATGGCCCCATGCTAGTATACCCCTGCCAGGAATAGTGACTGATGTAGTACACATAACAATAGGTGCAACAAACCATCATGATAAGGGCATGCACACATATGCACCCATGGAGTGTATGCATCACTCTCAGCATCTGCACACCTAACACATTTGTTAGACACTGCATTTGAATGTACAGGACATATGTGACATATCAGGCTCATGTAATGTTAACAGGCTCATGTAATGTTAACATATGCAGTGATGTGGTCCCATGGCATATCAAGGAAGAGTGCGTCATATCAATAAGGGTGTGTACACTCCCCATAGCCATGATAAGGTTTGGGGTAATGGGGTCTGTGTGTACTATCTTTGTGCAACCTCACCGGTAGGTGTGTGTATGTGTGTGTGTGTGTGGGGGGGTTATTTTGTCTGTAAGTGCAATCTGGTGGAGTGGAGGGGGGGGTTGATGCATGTAGGATGTGTGTGCATGTGTGTGTTTATGTGGGTGTCATGTATGCACATGTATGATTGTGGGGTTGTTCATACATCAGTACTTCCCTTTGGAATCATGCAGAACATGGACATGGACTGACACATGAGACACCAGGAATACTTGTCTGATGTGTAATCACAGGACAGCTGATACTATAATAAGGTCTGTAGCATGGAACGTGCATTGGGAGGGAAACTAGTCACCAGGTTTACCGTTAAAACTGCAATAAGCAAAAAGGTGAATGACTACCCACATATGCAGCACTACAGATGCATTGGGGAATTACTAGACAGCACCAGGGAGAGTATCCATGTATTACTGTTGTCCACATAATAAGTTAATGAGCTATAGTTACATATGACACTTCAGTGCATGACATTATGGAGTGAACATAGTAGCCCCTAACATATGTGGGCCATGTTCACGATGTCCGGACATACCCAAGGTGAACAGCAGTGAGGCCTTGTAAAACCTACTCCAATCAAATCAAGGAGGTAATGGAGTAACAGGTCTTGTGTTGTGATCATTTGTCTAGGCATTTACAAGAATGATACGTTAATGAGTGGTATTAATGAGTGTATGTTACCAAGTGTGAAGCAGGATGGGGAACTTACGTGAATAAACATGGGACTGTCTGTAAACTCAGGGACAGGTAGGTATTATGGTGGAATTACAGTGTGTGTGTGTGTGTGTGTGTGTGTGTGTGTGTGTGTGTGTGTGTGTGTGTGTGTGCTGTTATGCAATGCCGTACAGGTCTTTAAGTGCATTTCTTGTTTTCCCCTCAAAGGTGGTGAGGTGGGTCAGGGTCCCTCCTGCATGCAATCTGATGTTGGTGTCCATACAGACACCAAAAATGATGATAGGACTGTTGAGGCACAGGCAGTGTTGCCAGAAGCAGAAACTGCACCATCATTTGACATCCCCCTGTTATCCACCCCAGCCCCAAACACAGTCACAGTGCCTATAGACACCCCATCACCAGTGGCCATAGCAGAGGGACAATTGGAGGTTGGTGGCAGTGCACAGGAGAGTGTGGTATCTATATCTGCTGAGTCTGGACACAGTAGGCATAGCCGGATGTCCAGCAGGGCATCATATAAGCAGATGTACCAGGGTGCTCATGTGAGGGTCGCTGGTCAACATGCCCCTGGCAGAGGTGCCACAACCGGTACCACCAGACGCATGTTTCAGACCATCATGGGGGTGCAGGCACTTATGGAACTGTACAGCAGACAGGGCCAGAGGCTGCAGAGGCTTGCTCTCTCATCTGTAAGTGACAACTTCCATGAACTTGCAGGTGCCCTCCGTGATTATACCGAAGTCATGGATAGATGGTTGGGTGAGATGGTGGGCCTCATCGATCATGGCTTGTCCGTGCTAGAACATGTGGTGGGAGTGGGGTGACGGCCGTGTGGATGTAGGCCAGCAACACCAACAGCTGGCAACTGACATGGACGTGCAAGAACACCAAGCTGCTCACATAGTGGCAGTACCAGCCCCAGTACCCAGTACTGTAGGGGGGAGCTGTCCACACTACACCCCAGCAGGCCACGTTCACATGGGCCGGGCCAGTCCCGGGAGGCACCTGGCTCCAGTGGACATATGTCATTATCAGGGGAGAGTAGCACATCGAGGTCTATAACTGGACATGCCCATGTAACCCCTGACAGGCACAGTCCGAGTGTCCATGGCCAGAAGCTGTGAACTTGGGAAGGCATCTCATATCAATACTAGCAAGAAACTATGATCCCTCAAAAAATCATCTAAGGCCAGCTTCAAAAGAAAAATAGCACAAGACGCTAAAGATAATCACAAGGCCGCCTTTAGGTATGTCAGGAACCTAGGTGGCAACTCCCAGATATGCTCTGAGTTAGTGCAAAATGACAAAAAATACATTGAACCCACAGACATTGCCAACATCCTGGCAGACAGGTTCAATGCAAACTTCTCCCCCCTTCCCCCCCAAAAGAGCAAATGTCTATCTCAACAAAGTGTAGCCTCCATGGCATCACAGATGCACAGGTGAGAGCTGCCCTCTCCAAAGCAAAAAACACAGCATCATTGGGACCAGACGGTGTCCCGGGCTGTGTCTTACATGACCTCCAAGCAGAACTGAACCCTCACAAAGTCACTGTTCAAGCGGTAAGCGTTACTACAGGATATGTACCCGAGGAATGGCATACAGCAACAGTGGTCCCACTCCACAAAGGTGGTGCCAC
>NC_056728.1:509514724-509517224 GCF_019279795.1 Protopterus annectens | reverse complement strand
GACTTAACTTTTGGCCAACACGTGTCTGTTGTTGTAAGAAACTCCTTCTCTATTGCACAGATTATAAACAAACAAAGGGATTGTGCCTAGATCTAGAGATGTCACCGACTCCCTGTACTCAGTTTTCACTTGGGCCAATTATTGCACATTGGGCCAATTATTGCACATCCATTTTGAGGCAATGTTACAACTGTCTCATGTACAAGGACAACCCGCTCCTCCTCCAAACAGGTTCAAATATATGTGAGAGATGTAACTATTTAACCAAACTGGAGGCTGAGCTCTCTCATCTCAAAACTGGTGTAACCAGTCAGGAGGGGAAGGTAACCTCACACAACACAATTTCAGTATCACATAGTCCCACCACATCAGCGAACCAAACACATAAATACACAAAAACATACTCAGAGGCTCTAAATACAAATCTACCTAAGCAACAGAGACCTCCAAAGCAGACATCCAAGCAAACGCTACCTCAAAACAAAACACGCACAACACATAGTCCACATAGTCAGTGTGCCAAGCAGCCACAGCCCTTAAGGCTGAATAACATACCTGATACTCTTGTAATAGGTGACTCTATTGTCAGACACACTGACGTCCCACTCACCAGGCTGAATAAAGAGAAGGTCACAGTGAGCTGCCTGTCTGGTGCTAGGATCCGCCACATAACGCAAGCACTCAGGGTCACTCCAAAGCAAATACAAATATGACTCAGTTATTGTACATGCTGGTGTGAATGACCTGAGACGTACCTCCCTAGACTACATGAAAAGAGACATAGAGGAGCTCTCTGATCATGTAGCCCAGGCTGGTATGACCCTGACTATGAGCAGCATCTTACCCTCACCTAGAATTATGCCACAGTACAAAGACAAAATGATTGATTTTAACAATTGGCTAAAATTTGGGTGTCATTCAAAGGGGATCCAGTGTCTGTCAGCCTGGGATGACATGCTCGACAAGCCACGTTGCTTTGCTAGGGACGGCTTGCACCTGTCACCACTGGGCTTTCGGATATTGGCAAAGGCTCTTGCCACCCCCATAGTGCCGTTTTTAGGCAAGGCTCAAAAGTCAAACCCACCCCCATAGATAGCTCAAGGAACAAGAAACTAAGGGTAATGCTGCTAAATGCCAGAAATCTTAACCTCAAGATCCACACACTCAAAGCTCTCCTCAGTATGGAGAACATCGATATCTGTGCAGTGACAGAAACCTGGTTCAAGGCTCCAGAGAGCACCCCAGCACTACCGGGCTATACCTCATATCATGCTTTTCGGCCCCAAAACCCGGACCGTACCACAAAAGGAGGGGGAGTTTCCATATTTATCAAGGATATCCACACCTCCAGGTTAGTGGCATTGCACGAAGTATCGGAGACCATCCATGTGCAACTAACAGTGGGCAAGTCTGCTTTTCAGTTTATAGCATCCTACAGACCACCCTCTCAAAGTCAGGAATCCCACTCGGCTTTCCTCAAAACATTGGAGAACATGAAGATCTCTCCGAACACCATTATATTGGGCGACTTCAACTACCCAAACATTGACTGGGAGCACTACTCAAGCCCCAGCTCCTTAGCCCAAAGGTTCCTGGAAATTATAAACTCAAATGCTATGGAAAATCTAGTCACCACTCCCACAAGAGGGGACAACATACTAGACCTGATCATTACCAACATGGGGACTCTATGCTCCACATCAGAAGTATATACCTCATTGGTAAGATCAGACCATAAATTAATCTCACTGGATGTCCACATCCCGACCCCACCCCCATCCCAGAAAACCACAGTGAAAAACTTCTCAAAAGCGAACTTCTCAAAACTGAAGTGGAATCCTTCAAGGCCCCAGGGCCAGTGGAAACTACGGCTCAAACTGCAGAATCCTATATAAAAGCATTCTACGGACATCTCCAGGAATGCATGGATCATGCTATCCCAAACAAAACCAAGACCCAATCATCCAAAGGCAGGCATTCAGTCTGGTGGACCCCTGCCATAAATAAACTGTACAACAGAAGGAGGATTATATCGCGTAATGAGGATGATACTTGTTAATATGGCGTAGCCCGGCCCGGGGGCATGTCGAGGCGGGATTTGCTACTGCGCATCCTGCGAGGTACTAATATGTAAGATAACCGCTAATCCTAGAATGTTCAGGCACTATTCTAAGGCTCACAGGCCCATACATGCTGTTACCTGATAATGTGACAACATTTCAAGCGCCTCACAAACCCTGATAACTCTGCTGCCTCTGGACAACTGTTCAAAGAAACATTATACAGGTATGCTAATAGCTGCATAGAGGAAGCTGTACCCACCAAGTACATTGGGATGCTCTATAACAGAAGGAAGAACATCATGGCAAAAATTAAGAGGTGTACCACCCAGCAGGATATAAGCACTCTCAACTTAAACTACCCAGTGTAAAAATAATGTCTACCGAAGCCAAATTTGAGGTAAAGTTGGCCTCCCAGACCAAGGACAAGACATGCTGCA
>NC_056728.1:509320674-509426332 GCF_019279795.1 Protopterus annectens | reverse complement strand
GACCAACCTTTCACCCATTGTTTGCCATACTATGAGCTTATTCTGTAAGCGTTTGGGTTCCTTATTTATTTTCTTATGCCATGTCTGTGTTCCACATCGTAATGTATATGTTTTATGCTACTATTTACATGTATATTGCGGGAATTTATGGCAGGGATCGGAGGTCATTTTCCATTTTACGATTGTTGCAGGGACACGACTGTCCAATCAGGGACTGTCCATGGCACATTGGGACAGCAGGTAACCCTGGTGACCATGCCCATGTCGCTACTGGGGTTTCCACCTTTTCCATTTTCCGATCTGGGATATTTCCGGGACTCACATCTGACTTTACAGGCCGACACATACAACGGTCACTATATAGCATGGAAATTCACTTGCTTGCCTAAATAATATGCTTATTATTGTGGCTATTTCCTTGCTTATTCTGATTTTTGTGTCATTTAGGTATTTCTGTTACAGAAATAACCAATTCATGCTACCATTACATTAAATACGGGATATCATTGTGTCCTACAATCGTAGCACGTCAGCCATTTCTAATACGTTTTTTCGGGACACAACTGTCCATGGAGTGACTGCCCCAACCAAAGTGGGACAGGTGGTGACCTTAGTCGCTGCTCCTATGTCGGTGCGCCGCGCTGACATGCGGCTGTACACCTTCTCTGAGTGTAAACACTGACAGTGCATTGCGGGACGAACGCGGTCTTATGCGTATCCTTTACTCCTTGGACGGGTACACTTATGCCTTCGTGGCTTCTATTTGCTTCTCCATTAATTTGGGACGGGGACTATGTTGCATACTGTACATGCGTTTCATTCTGCACAGGACCTGGCTGCTGCCATTACTATTGTGGGCGGACCATGGCTGTCAGCACATTAGGTTGCTCACCTCATGCTGGCTTAGACACGCCTCCAGACGCATCCTACCTGGGCTCGCTCACGTACACTACGCACGTGTCTGTGATTCCGGTGCACTCTCATTAATATGTATATGGCGCTACTGCGCCGGATATTCCATGCACCGCCGGCGCAGGCCTTACGCCGGCCTTGCGCCGAGCTTCATGAATCCCGGGGAATCTCTTTTCTTTTACTAAACCGTGAGCGCAGCAGTACTCAGTACAGACAAGGTATAAACTGAACTATTTACTACAGTTTAAAAGAAAGAGTGATTTTTTTAATAAAATGTATGGAAGGAGGGGCAGAAAGAAAGCACAAAAATGGAACCTGAATGGCTGGGGCAGGAGTGAAAGAGGTGGGACATGTCAAGCATCTGGCCACCCAGTAGGAATGGCTCTTGTTTTTCTTTTTCTCTCTCTCTCTCTTTTTTGTTTTGTTCCAAGTGGAAGAGTGGGCGGGGCATGGACCTGACGAGTTGTAAAGAAGTGTTCCACTTAAAGAGCTAAAGGGTTAGGGAGCTGGTTTGTGGAACCCACACAGGAAGCTACACTTCTTTCTATAAATGACATAAATGTTTTATGTCGGGCGCAACAACACTGCAAGTTAGTAATGGTGCCCTATTGCAATTAATTTCTTAGCTGAGGTGCCTTCTGTGTGGAATGTACATATGTTCCTTAATGTCAGTGTGGCTTTAGTCAAATGTTCCTCTTTGCTCACCAACCAAAAGGTGTGGTACAGATGAAGAGTTGATTTTTCGAATTGCTTATAATTCTTCATGCCATATGTATGTGTGTTGTGTGCCCATTTGTGTGTGTGTGTGTGTGTGTGTGTGTGTGTGTGTGTGTGTGTGTGTGTGTGTGTGTGTGCTTGTGTGATTGTGTGCAAAACTGGTACATGGCCAAATGAGGTGTTAGGTAAGGTAATTAACTGGGTCCCTCCCTCCGAACCCATACCAATATGCCACCACTTTGTTGTTTTTCCTCAATTACAACAAAACACTGTGCAATCCTGTCAAAGCACACACACATATATATATATATATATATATATATATATATATAATTTTACAATGAGCACAGAGGTTTGGATTTAATTTAAAACTATTAAATCAAATTTTGTGGCAAAAAACATTGAGACATTTGCTAAAAAACAAAACAGTCTCACACTGAAAACAGTCTAAGCGTGATGAACAGTAAACCTCTCTTCCTTTGAAACTCACATTTACTGAAAATCCACCTGGCAACCAAGACATGCTGGGATTCAGTCAAACAGCATACAGTGAAGGACACACAAATTAAAAAACAAATATGCAGTGCATTTGCTAACAACTTGGGACAGCCTACTGGATTCAAGGGTCCCTCTTCAGGGGTAGCTTAGGAGCACTGTCTGGTGAACTGCCTGGCAAAGTGACTTAGTCAGGGTCACACAGTAAACAAATGAAGGCTGAGGAAATTAAAGGTGCACTACAGAAGCAGATTATAGCCTTACTCATCCACATTAAGTACCAGGCAGATGGCTATAATCCTACACAGTGCATTTCACACATGTGCCTGCAAAAAATCACTGTTAATTAAAAATGTATTGACTGTTAAAATATTAACATTAAACTCTTAGACTTCACATTGTCCAGTTTATTCACAGTCATATACTAAACACATTGTCAACTGGCAACAAAACTATGAAACCTGGGCTTGTACCCAAAGAATATGGTTCATAAGATGAAGTTCCTGTTTACTACAATCAGTTACTTCCTTTACACATAACTACTGTGGGATGCAGGAATCAAGTGTTTACATGCTTTCACACACACACACACACACACACACACACACACACACACACACACACACACACACACACACACGCACACACACACACTCACAAAACCATCAGTTATAACTAATAATGAGACAGAAATGTGTCTTAACTTACTGCTGTCAAGAATGTTCAGTGAGACCTATTGCAGCCTTCTCCTGCCCTCTCAACGTGTTAGCTCAAATCAGAGTCAAAGAACCAAACTCAGAAAAGTATTTAAAATGCTTCTGTTATATACTTAGAAAGTTGCTAGAACATAAAGCTTTACATTAGCAAGCATTTTCTGAAGAATAGTCAGAGACTATGCCTGTCATTATTAATTAACTGCAATCCACAATAATGTTAAAAGAAACAGACAGAAATACTGAATAATTTTGAACAAAGCCAAAAAATAATGAGAGATGACCCCCCAAATTGTTCGATTTTTTTATCTATTTGCTGACTGGGTAATCTCACTCTACAAGATGGGCCTTTAGTGTCATCTCAGTGATTCAAGGCACACAGCAGACAAATGGAGGTCAAAAGATTTAAATCCTGGACTTTTGATTACAGGAAGACATTTATTAACAGCTCGGAGCCTTAAATGACAGATAGCTCTAATCTGAAATGCATTTCCTGAACAAAAACTCTGAAACTCTAATGACTAGTATTATTGACTATTATCCTTATCACTTTATCAGAAAATTAAATTAAGGAAGGTCTGGCAGTTAATGCAGTAGGTTAAGGCTCCAAGCTCTTAATGAGCTGTTTCCTATAATTAAGTGTGCAGAGTTTGAATCTTTCTAGCCCCATTTGCCTAGTCTGTGAATCTAAGCAAGTCAATTAACCAGGCAGTAATCATAGGACTATTTTCTGAACAAACATAACACTAATTTACGTGCAACTATTTTCTGTAAGCATCCTGGAGGGGCAGCAGTTGTAATCCATCCTGGCACTTTTCAGTATCCATCCTATAAGTATACAAACCAGGGGGTAATACACAATTGACAATCTTCCCGTGAAGTTTAGATCCTTGGGAGAATACACCCTGGATAATCTTCCTGTAGAACAGATCCATAGGAAATAGAGTCTGGAGAATCTTCCTGTAGAGCTTATATCCTTCGGAGGAATAGACCCTAGAGAATCTTCCTGTAGAGCTTACATCCTTAGGATGGAATACACCCGGGAGAATCTTCCTTGGATACAAACACACATGCTCACACATGTGCACAAGTGCACATGCAGTCGCACGCATACATACACACACACACACACACACACACACACACACACACACACACTTGCACCTGAATCTACACTCATCTATCTCCAAGTCTGCCACTATCATTAAAAAAAAAGTGTTTTTATCATCATTATTATCATTAAACAAAAAACAAACAAACAAAAAAACCAAGCACTACTGAAAAGAAGGCTTCCATGCTAAGGCAAACAAGTCAATCCTGAAACAATTTCCATGTGCATGAAAGTGCCAGATTGGTAGTGACTGCAAAACAAATCTCCTTTTCAATGCTACTGATACTGAAAAGCTTGCTGGGGCTACTTCATCTGATGTAGTGACTGCAAAAAGCAAAACAAATCTCCAATGTTCACTACATGGTGACAGGAAAGTAAATCTCCTGCTCAGTGCTGCTGACCCTGAAATGGTATCTGAGGCCATGTCCTATGATGTAATAGCTGCAAAAAGCAAAACACATCTCCTGTGTTCACTCATTAGTGACTGGAAAACAAAACTCTCCTTCTCAGTGTTACTGACGTTGAAAAGGTTGCTGGAACTACTTCTTCTTTAGTGACTGCTAGGTGTGACGTTGCTAATGCTAAAGGTGGGAATACAGAGCAGAATTTCTTTACAGAACAGCAAAAATTTGTTTTAATTTATTTTTATGGCCAGGCCCTCAAGCCAGCACAGAGCTCTAGGTAGCTGCCTAGGTCGCCTTGTGATGGATACAGCCATGTGTGTGTGTGTGTGTGTGTGTGTGTGTGTGTGTGTGTGTGCGTGTGTGTGTGTGTGTGTGTGTGTGTGTGTGTGTGTGTGTGTGTGTGTGTGTGTGTGTGTGTGTGCATGCGCATATATGTGTGACCATGTGTGTGAGTGTATTTATAAGTTTACGTGTATCTACACAGACACATTTCAAAATGGATTGCTATCTTTTTAAGGATAAGTTTATTTGCTATTTGCTATGACCACCCTGTCCATTGTCTGCTAAGATTGGCTTTTGCTCTATACCTCAAATTAGATTAGTATCAGTTATCATGGAACTAATCTATAAATATTCCATCCAACAGTACCATGCTCTACTAATATGCTGATGTCTGAACTCTACCCTTCCTCATCCATTACAGCCAAAAGTAGGCTCCAATATTTATTTAACTCTATTAGCATATGTCTAACTTCAGACTAATTCCAAATGCTAATAAATAGTTAAATCTTTAGATTTTGCTATACCCCATGCTCACTTAAGTCAAAAATCTAAAGATGTAACTATAAAAAACTAACAACCAACCTCACCTTGATACCACTGGTCTCCCCTGAGTAGGTGGGAGTGCACAATGATCAAGATATTATTAGGCAGTCAAATTGATATCAAGCATCCTACACTAATGCACATTTTGTTAAGAGCAACCCAAGAAAGACTTTAAATTGGAATGTATGCATGCAACAAGGTGCATGCATAATTTTACAGAATAATGTTTTTATAAATTAGTGGCAAGAGCAGAACTCAGCTACATGGAAGATGAAAGTGCTGATTTTTTTTTTTTTTTTACTAATTATTGCATGTTGTATTTTGCTAAGGTAGAAAAGACATGTGCAGCAATGCATTTGCTTTGGTAAATCGTGGTAAAAAACGGATGCTTATGACAAATTATGCACTATAGGCAGCTGACCATGTTAAATCTTACACTGGATTTCAGATCACTGAAGTATGTTAACTGTAGTGTGGTGCTGGGAGATTAGAAGTAACATTTTATGTTTTACAGCAGGTCAAATTACCTGGGGATGATTAGCATCTGGGAACTACAACAGCTGGCTGTGGAGGGGAAGGCTGAAAAAATCTGATGCAGGATTGCCATTCTTTAGAACAAGTTGCTATGTACATATTTGGAGGAATGATACCTGTAGCTCAGCTTGCAGTTGTATAGCCTTGGTCGTAGAAGGGTAAACTTACTTAAGAAGGCATTCCTATCTAAGAACAGTTGTGCAGTATTGAACACCCATGCAAGGGCACTGCAGTTGACAGCTCTACATTATTACTGTCAGTTACATATATCTATGTCTATCTATCTATGTAAAAAAAAAAATATATATATATATATATATATATATATTTTTTTTTTTTATACACACACACACACACACACACACACACACACACACACACACACACACACACACACACACACTCACTCACACATGCTCATGCACGCACACATACATGCATACATATGTACATACACACATAGACTAATAACAGATTGTCCAGAGCAAATATCTCTGTGAATACAGTTCCACTCTATTAGATTTCTAGATTAAGATACTAAATGAAGGACATTTTAAAACATACTTGCAGTGTTGCTGTCTTCTCTGCTGCCCCCCAAAAATGGATGACTCTGCCCCAACATCACTGTTATCTAAATATGCTACCTCCATGGTCATACCAGGTTTGAAAAAAAAAGAAAGACATATTTATTCCCTTTTCTCCAGGATGTTGTACCCATGGGTGTTTGGTATTTAGTGAATAATAATATAGGATAGGGTACCCAGACTTAGGGTAAAGAGAAGCACAGTACTCTTCAAGAAACATTTGTTCTACAATTGTAATTTATTAAATATCCCATAATAGTCTACTGGGTGATGATAACATTGCCTGCAGCAGGCTAGGTTTGGGAAACTGATTGCTTGTTACTTAAAGCAGACCTATACAGGCAAATACATGCAGAAATACATAGTATGTTTTCCATTTTTTTCCTTTTGACATTTTATGATTTATAGAGACGTTCAGAAGAGTGTGGAATAACAAAAGTTTCACAGTGCTAGTAAGTATGTTTTAACATACCTTTCTATTAAGAATGTGACATTTAAACTGGTGCTTGAAACTTCACATGCAGCCATGTTCTAAAATGCCAATGGTGCTTGCCTAGCTGTTGTAATGTCTGAATTGTTACTGTTTTCTTCAAGGTACAGGAAATGCCATGTTATATTTTTATTTAATTTTATCTCGTGCAAATTTTAGGTAAGCTAAAATGTTGTGTTCAACCAATGACATTGTTTCTGTTTCTATGCCTTTGATATATTGTTGTGCTGTTACAAACTGTTGCTAAAAGCCCTTTTTGTTTAGATGGCCAATATTGTTGCAACAATATTTTACTACATACGTTTGATAATGTTATGGTATTTGGCACAGAAGTTAAATGGGATCTAGGATAATACAATTTTACAAACCAATTTAAAATGACTAAACTTGTTATCTTATTGCTTGGCATAAAGCAACATCGGTATCAGTACATTACTTAAAGTTTATTAAACCATTTCATCAGATTTCATTGTTTCTGCTACAGCATAAACATGGAAATTATGCTTTGCAATCAATATGGACTCCTTAGTCAATCTGGCAGAATAAAGAAAATGGATTAGCCAGTAATATCACAAAATTACTTAAATGAAAATGCATGACTTGTATAAATTATAATTAATAGACTTTCTTGCCAGGAATATTTTTAAGGCCACCATCCAAGAAAACATGATGAAGCATTGAAAACATAACAAAGGGGGAACAGGCTGTTTACTTATTTTAATCAATAGTCAGTAATGAGTGGAAGACATCATTTGATTTTCTGCCACATCATTTTTACACATTTGTTTTAACTGCTGAGTTTCTGTAGCTTTCAGCATATTGAATAAATGTTTTCAAAGAAAGCTGGATAAGATGTATTATCTGCTTAGCGGACATCACTATGTTATTGCCATTTGAAAGAAAATCTGACTGTTCATGTTACTTGTGTCTCCTATATTTTTGCTTAGAATTATATTGTAAATCCATACATAATGTACTTATACAGAGGCAAGACAGGAGAGAATACATTTTTCTACCTCTACTAGCGCGACTACTTCCATGCAACATATGGATAAGTACAGTTGTGTATGCTAAACTTACCAAAACAGTACATGTTCAAATGACCTTAGCTGTATGGGTAATATCCTGTCAAGGATACAACAACCTGACATCTTCAAAGCTTCAGGGCACCATCCATGTCCCCAAACTGTCACATAACTTGAGCTGAGCTAACTAAAAGCCAAATTTGGGTGTCAGGCACTTCACAGTTTCATGCCAACACAAAGAGGGCAGCATAGTCCTGAGAGGAGAATGCTATGATCACCAAAAAATAAATGTCCACACCCTGGCATAAATAACACACAAAAAAAACAAAAAAAAAAAACCCCAAAAACAAGGAGGTGAAGCAGGGGTGTAGCTAGGATTTTCAAATTTGTACTGACAGCTCTCAAACTGCTACCCCCCTCCCCAGCCAAGCTACGGCCATTCTCATAATTCACGGTTCGCTCTTTTAGTGTCGATGAAGAGGCATTCGCTGTAATGCCTCTTCAGTAATATAATATAAATTCACTCAAACTCGGTTCCTTGAATTGAAAATTAACCTGAAACGTCAGTTCTTTGAAAAATGCAGCATGGTAGTTGGGGTAGAGACTTTATGCTTTTGTTTTCTGTAACTAAGGTACAGGTTTTGAGCTTGAGTAAATTACTAACCACCTGCTACCACTAACTAGGATGTTTCATTCACACACACACCCCTACCTACCTCTTAGTGCAAGAAGTATGGACAAAGCCTAAAATAAACAGGGACAGATATTAAATAATGTTCTCGTGAACTTAGAAATTTGCTAGAATAACAGGATTTGTGCTAGTATGAATTTTTCTAAAGGACATTAAGTCTGAAGCTCAAATGTCTGTCATTATTTAGCAATTTCAGCCTTCAATGATTTTCTAGAAAATCACAAAATTTATGAGGAACAGACAAAAAATATGGGGCAAAAATCCAGACATTCTGCAAAATTTGGACAGTTGAGATGTATGCTACCTACCACACACACACACACACACACACACACACACACACACACACACACACACACACACACAAACACACAACCTCTCAACCTCTTACAGCAACAAACTCATAAATAAAACTGAGGCAAAGGCCCAAAAATAAGGGCATTTTTTTAAATATTGCTCTTATAAACTTAGAAAGATAATAGAATAGTAGTAGGTCTTGCATCAGTACGAATTTTCTGAAAGGTATGAAATCTGAAACTGAAATGTCTGCATTATTTTCTAACTTCAGTCTTTAACAATTTACCACTAATTTGCCAGAAAACTGCAATTTTATGAAAAACGGACCAAAAATGTGATGCAAAAATATAAAATTGCCAGACAATATAGCTGGGAACCTGTCAAAGGAGGGACACCATTTTAATATGAGCACAGTTAACTTAGAGCAGCTGACAAAATTAAAGAATCTACATGCATTTCTGAAATAAAAGTAATGCATAACTCTGATCATTACAGTTATTTATAAAAGTAAAGTAAGCCCTCTATGTTTTCTTCCAAAATTGATATTTTGTGGAGGGATCATTAGGGGAAGAGCAACATTTTGAGCCAAAATCAGGGACAGTTGAGGTTTGGCTATGCCTAATTCTATAAAGCAATTTGCATGTACCTCTCAACCTGTTAATGCAATAAATCTGGACAAGGCCAAATATATTGAGGGAACATATAAACAGTAGTAAAAGTTCCTGTTGTATAAACTGGGACAGTTGATAGAACAGGTCTTATTTTAGCATGCATTTTTCTGAAGGTTATAAAGTCTGAAACTAGTGTGTCATTATTTAGTGACTTAATTCCTAAATCATTTGCCAGAAAACCACAAATTGAGGAACAAACCAAAAATAAGAAGCAAAAAATCTATTCATTCTTTGAAAATCTGGACAGTTGGGAAGTATAGTTCAGCTGGGGCTGTCTAAGTTTGCCGCCCTTCCCCCTCACAAAACCATGGTCGAATGGAGCCTCCCCCTGCAGCCATTCCAATGATCTCTTACTTTGCTATTTCACTCCATTTACCATAAACACTAATGTGCATACTGATTTACTTCTATGATGATTTGAACTTCATTTGAAAGTTTTATTTTGCATTTTACAGCACAGACACTAAGACATCTGCTAAACAAACATGGCATTAAAACTTCTCTGCCCTTGAAACTTACATTCATTGAAACAACATTAAAACCCACATTCAAAGAAAAATACATTTTACCCGTGGCAGATAAAAATTAATTCTGGGCTGCTTTTAAGTCATAGGCCCCTTGCATATGAAACATACATGTGCTCTTTGATACACCTTCCTATTGCTTTGAACATTTTTCCAGTAAACAATGAAACAAAACTGCCCAGTTCAGAACATTTCCATCATAAAAGTCTAGTCAAACTTCTACAGTCCACCATTATCAATAAATAATATGCACAATCTCTGAAGTAGTAAAAAAGTCATCTAAATAATTCCACGTTAAATAAATCTAACTAATGAAGAGGTTGCTGCTAGCAATCATCTTTATATTTCATGACTTCACCGAAAAATAGTGTCTGATGCCCCTGAGGAATAAATTGCCTAAATTACATTAATAATAAGCTAGTAATATTGCAATAGGAAATGGATGGCAAACTGATAACAGGCTCATAGTTAGTGTCTTAACTTTCAGTACAGCAGCATTCACCCCTTATGGGAGTAGAACCAACAACTTTCTGCATTAAAAGCAAGTACACAACATTTTGTGCTACTAGCAATGTGAGCCGACTTAGCATAATCAGCACTAAACTTCTCTTCCCCTGCAGCTCTCAGTTCCTTGTAAAATCTACACAATACTCAACTACATCTCAACTTCGCAGCACAAGAAGTCTGGACAAAGCCAAATTTATTGGGGTGGGTCAAAAGGGCAAAAAACAGGAACACATTAAACATTGCTTGTATAATCTTGGAAACCTGCTAGAATAAAATGCTGTGTTACCATCATACATTTTACTGCCAAGGTCACTGTGCAAAATAGTCAGAACAACATACCACTATGCCAAATCACCTGCTTTGTGAAAGAGAGGAAGACTGAAACTTAAATGGCTATCATTTAATGAATTCAGTTCTCACCATAGCTGTCAACCTCTTAGCCCAAAACACCTGGACAAACCCAGTAATGAGGGAATACAGCCCTCAAACATATTCAGTGAATTCAGTTCTTGCCATAGCTGTCAACCTTAGCACAAAAAACCTGGACAAAGCCAATAACAGGGTATTATAGTCCCAAAAATAAGGACACATTTCAAATAGTCATAAACTTAAAAAAATTGCTATAAAAAAGGTTGTGTTAGTATATATTTATTGCTAGAATAAAAAGTTGTTTTACTATGTCACAAACACAGGGATAAGATGCAGACTTCACATAGAAGGCACTCCAGCCAAGAATCAAACCAGAAAACCTACAGCTGTGAGGCAACAATACTGCCACTGCACCATCAAATATGTAAGGAAGTAAACATTCAGAAACCTGAAGTCTGAAATTTAAATGCCTGTCAATTTGTTAATCAGGACAGTGTGACTTGGAACAAAAAAAAACACAATTCTCAGCAGAGGCCCAGGAAAAAATAATGCAGACATGTCTTTGTAACATGGGAGGACACAAAAGCAAACCCACCCAAACACAGTGAGAAGATACAGACCCCCCTCCCACAAAGAAGGCACCCCAGCCAAGAACCAAACCCAAGAACCTACAGCTGTGAGGCATCAATGCTACGTTGCTACCACTGCACCATCAAATTTCAAGCATTGCAATATTTAAAAACCACAGATACGATACAGATATTGATCAGATCAAATATGAGGCAAAAATCTGCAATTTTTTTACAAATGGTGGTGGGTAGGGAATTCAGGTCTTTAACACCTACATACAAGGTACAGGGTTCAAGCCTGAGGTATTCCCTACCACACCACCATGAGTAATCACACCAGTACATCCCACCTGGGGCGTTCACACACACACACACACACACACACACACACTTCATATTACTCACCAACCCTCCATGAAGTGAGACCAACATAACGTGTATTTCCCACTTGGACACACACACACACACTTCATATTACTCACCAACCCTCCATAAAGTGAGACCAACATAACGTGTATTTCCCGCTCGGACCAACTTAACGACTCCTCCCGCTCGGAAAGCATTTGGAGCTCCATTCCGACTGGCTGCCTAAAAGCGCACATGTGCGGTGAGCTCCATTCCGACTGGCTGCCTAAAGCGTGCTGATGTCATCGTGCAGTAAAGCGTGAAAAAAAAGAAAAGTGAAAATTTAAAATGCTACCCCCCCCCCTACATAAGTTGTACTGAAATCAGTACAGTGCGTATGCCTCCCGACGTCCCTGAGGTGAAGCAAGGGAGCGTCTACTGCGGCAGTGATCGTTCCAACATCTACTGTTATGGTAAGTTTACTTACATAACCATACTACGTTCTTCACACTGGTCACTGGTATAGTAGCCTTAGCTTTATGGGTATATTGCCTAGCTAACTACATTGGGAAGGTGGAAGGAGAAGATTCTAGCAGCCTCTGGCGAATGGTTCTTGCAAAGCCTGATTTGGATATAGAGAAGGAATCAAGCTTGTAGTGTATTTTAAACATATGTATAGAGGACCAAGTTGCCACTTATAGACTACTTCTATAATCCAGCCCTTTCCAAAAAGCCATAGATGAAGCCAAGGCCTTCATAGAATGGGTTTTGACCCTGCCTGGTGTTGTTGTGGTGCATAGAACAAAAGTAATAGCCTTGGACAACCATTTGGAAATAGACTGCTTGACACAGATTGTCCCTTCTTCTTACCCACACATGAAATAAACAATTAACCCAAAGATCTTTAAAATGTGGTTCTGTCAAGAAGGGACCTGAGTTGTCTGTGAACTTCTATGATGTGGATTATTCTTTTTCCTTCATTTTTAGGTCCAGGAAAGAAAATAAGGAGGGGTATAGTTTGGCTTAAGATAAACTCAGATACCATGTTAGGTATAAAAGAAGGATTAGTTGTCAAAGAAACACTGTCTCTATGGAAAATTATGTAGGATTGACTCACCATAAGCTTGCAGTTCAGATACCCTTCTTGCAAAGGCCAGAGCAATCAGTACAACTGTCTTCCATGTTAGGATCCTCAAGTCAGCCAAGGTAACTGGTTCAAATGGAATGCGTGCTAGCATCTCTGTCACAAAATTAAGAACCTGAGAAGAGGTCGCCAGTTGCGCAAAACCCCTTTCAAAAACATTTTGACATAAGAATGGATTAAAAGAGGGGGATCCATGGGCAGACATGCTAAAATGGCAAATAAATTAACCTTGATGGAGAAATACAAAAGGTTATAGGATAGAGAACAACTCGCCCTGAATGGATTTTGGTTATGCTGTTGGCACAAACTAGAAAATCTTTTCCTTTTCCATTTGCTTATATATAATTTTCTAGTAGCAGGCTTGCTTGTCTCCATTAGTACCTGATGCATGTTCTCAGTAAATAGGTGCCTGAAGTGAATTAAGACTCTATCATTCAGGCAGTCATTTAAAATTGATTGGGGCCAGGATGTATCAAACAATCCTGTTCTTGTTTTAGTAGATCTACTCTATGAAAAAGCTTATGGTAATTGCCCATGGATATTTCCAAAAGTAGGGAGAACCACTGTTACCTGGGCTAGAAGGAAGTCACCACAATGATCCTGGGAGATTCCTTCTGTATCTTCAGAAGTACTCTGTTTATCACTGTAAAGGGTGCAAAAGCACAGTGAAACATTCCTGTCCAAGAAAAAAGAAAGGAAAAGGCACCTGTCTGCCAGGGCTTTTTGTGTGGAGCCCTGTAACAGAATCTTACCTGCTGATGGTTCAGAAAGGAGGCAAATAGGCCTGCTTGAGGAACTCCATGTGTATGGATCAAATCTTGGGAGACATCTTGGTGTAGTTTTCATTTGTGAGAGTCTATCCTTGTTCTGCTCAGCTCATCCGCCACACACCTTTGCCTGATTGAATGTGGAATGTCTGTAGAATGAAATTGTGCTGTGAAGCTATAGCTCAGGCTAAAATGGTTAGTTTGCAAAGGAGTAACAACCCGGTTCATCCCTGCTTGTTGATGTACCACATTAATGTGGTATTGTCTGTAACAATGTGAAGAGGTCCCTGGGACCAAAAATGATTAAGTGACCTCATTGTTTTGATCAGGTCAATCATCTCTTTCATATTTAGATGTTTGATCTGTCCTTGGTATCCTACATACCTTGCACTTTTATCTTTCCTGCAACTGCTCCCCAAGCAAGTCCAAGGCACCTATGGTGACTGATTGCTTTGGACAGGGAGGGCAACCCGGATTTAGGGATATTATATTTGCTGTCTCCACCAAGTGATTTCTCTTCCTACAAACTCCAGCACTGGGACTTGATAATACAAAGGATGTTGGTGCTGGGACCAAAAACATTTTAGATACCATTGTATCTTTCTCATGTCGAGTCTTGTTAAGGGTATCATGAGAATCATAGATGCCATAAGACCAAAAACCCTTAGCTATTCCCTTGCAGTGACTGAATTCTGCATGGAAAACCTAATAAATACATCCAAAGATAGATCTTTTTTTCCTGTGGAAGAAAAGCTCTTTCAACTGAGGATCTAGCTGACACCCAAGAAAACAATCCTTTGAGAATGAGTCAAAAAAGACTTTTGAGTCTTCTGTTGAAATCCCATCTTGTACAAGAGAGCCCTCACCCCAGTGAGTGATTACTGATACTTTCAAAAAGACTCTGCAAAGTTGAGCAACTCATCTAAATATGAAAAAAATGTGGATTCACTGTAGCTTGCTATGAGCTATAACTGGAGCAATACACTTTGTGAATACTATTGGTGCAGTGGATAGTCCAAAGGGTAAGGCAATGAAATGATAATATGATCCAGACACACAAAACCCTAAGAAAAGCCTGAAGTTTGGATGAATAGAGATGTGATGATAAGCATTATTTAAATCTAATATTACAGGGAAACTTAAATTAGGAAAAAGAGATAACAGGTTATGAAATGACATCATTTTGAATTTGAGGACCATCACAAACAGGTTTAGGAAAGAAAAATCATCCAAGATCTCCAAGCATTTTCTTTCTCTGGCACTAAAAACATTCTTGAATAAAACAATATTTCCCAACATGGGAAGGAGGAACTGATTCTATCACTCCCTGGGACAGCATGAGTTGAAGTAGTGGGAGAAGGAAAAGAGTCTGGACTGGTAGATGAATAATACCCTGAAACAGAGAGATTTCCTCCCACTGCCATATGTGACCTTCATGAATGACCTTCAGAACAAATTTGTCTGAAACTAAATGCTGCCAGAGGAAAGTGCGGAGATTTAGACTTTCTGGAAGTGGAAAGGGAGTGCAGGTGTAGATGGGGGGGCACTTAAATAGTTTTTCTGACTTGATTTACTGTCCTTGATGTTGGGGGGGGGGGCTCCTGAGTTTTCTGAATTTGTTTTTCCTTTTGAAATTCAATTGGAAGTGATAAAGTTTTGGAAAGAACAGGTGTCAGACTTTCACTGCCTATTTCTGCAAATCAAGAGGTAGGACCAGGACAAATGCCATATAGACAAAACATACATTTCTTTGGTTGTTTTTTCATACATATGTCCTAAGACCAACAGTCTCTTTGTATGACTATTGATAGCAAATATTAATGTTAAAACTGTTTTTTTATTCTTTTTCTCAATAAGTGGTGTAAATCATGTACTGTGTGATTCATAATAAAGTTGAGTCCATTCTCTTAGACTATTGATTTTTTTTCATTATGTATAAAAACAAACCTTCCATATCTGTGTGGCACCCTTGTTGTGTGCATTAACATATTTTAGTGCTTATATATGGAGAATTTATCTAGTTATGTTTGCATAAAAAATACACTGTTTTATTGCGCTCAGTCTGACTTAGACATGAAAGAATGTGGATGGTGAATTGTTTGCTGCCATCTAACATAGTTATTAATTCTAAATGAATGATAAGTGAAATGCAATTGCTTAAGTTTACTGACATTTTAAGCAGACTCTTCAGAAATAAGAGCAACTTTTGATATTATATTTAATGGATGATATGTCTTTATTGTTAGTCACCTATTTGTGGGAACATTGGCTGGTGGTCACTATTAATGTCACACTGTCTCTATGCACAGAAGGTAAAAAAGAGGGTTAATGTGGTCTGTAATGTTTAGTGGGATGCATGAAAGGAAAATATAGTTCATTTTATGAAAAACACTTTGTTTACTTCAAGGTTATCAGAAAGCTGGAGTCTGTTCTGCTAAGCAATGTATTTAAATTGAAAACTACTCCTTAGTGGGACAGCTGTTCATCAAAGGACACAACAGAGGATGAGTACAATCATCATACACACACACGCATGTGTACCCACCCAGGCACATGTGCATGTGCGAGAATGCACATACACAGTCAATATGTGCAATTTAAAGGATCACTGCTTCACCTTTCAACATGTGTTTTGAATGTAGAAAAAAAATGGATATATTAAGTGAGAAAACAATATGGTTTTGGGATGACATGCTAATGTCAAACAGATGGTGCAGAATGATGCAAACTGGAGGTACAGATACTGTGGGAAAGCAGCACTATCCAATTAATCATCCTTACATATGTTTCATATCCCTTAACATTAACAACCTTTCTTCACTATTCACTGTTAATATGGAATACTAAATGGATATGCTGTTGGGGAGCAGATCAGCTTCTTGATATTCTGTTAACCAGTTAAACATTTCACTGACTGTATTCCACTAAAGTCTTGTAGCCAAATTGTCTAACAAGAGTAGCTTTTCCAGATCACAGTGACATGAAGTTCTGAGGGTACTGAGCTAATACTTGAAACCCTAAATATTTGCTTCTTTTTGAGTTTTGCAAACCTGACATGCAGTGCATTCTAATGAATGTTTAATAGCATGAAAATGAGGAACCCCACAGGAATGTGTCACGCAGATAAGGCAAATAATGATACCCAAAATGGAGACCCCATTCAGAAATGTATATAATAGGGATGCTGTCTTTTGGCACATACCTGTATTGAACTGTGACATCCATATTGTATGCAATGAGTGCAATGCAATGATTAACATCAGTAGTAGATTAGCATTGAGAGCTATCAGTGCCATCACAGCATGACCACAAGTTTGTGACCAGTATGCTTAGCATATGGCATGTGTCCATCTATAGTGTTGCTGTGTGGCATTATAATCATTCTTAACAGCAATGTGCAGTGTTATAAGCATATAGTTCTACAGTACAGTATTACTCTCTGCATATGTATCAGTGCCTCTAATAAATGAATGCTCAATCACAAGTATATTATTTCTGACCAGATCTGACAAATCGACTACTTGTAATTCAGTAATGTCTGCTCTATCAGTTGTTACAATGGAATGACCCTAATCACCATTAGTCTTATTAATCCCACTGTTTTCATTGCTTATTTTACTTGCAAGCATATCATTCTCATCTTGCAGTCTTTGTACTTCTGCACCTTGAGCCATGCTGCCAACTTCAGCCTTTCACCTTGCATTCCTTATAGTAATGCTCTTCAATCATTTCAAGTTCAATTTTGATTTCTTTCTGCCTGTTTTTCCTACCTTCTCTTTTGGAAAAAATGATTCCATTTTCTGGAAACTGAATGTTTTCTGACTAAAGATGTTTATCATTCCCTGTAAGCTTTGTGTTACATAACAAATCAGTGTCCTTTTAGTATATATTCTCTTTGTTTTATAGACATTAATCCATTTTCTTTTTCCTAGTTACTTGTTGTGACCTTCTGCTTTTCTTTCTGTTATTTTATTCTGTATACGCTTTATATATGCCAAATCTTCAGATTGCTGAATACTTGTATCCTGAATTCCAAATTTGTCATCGGTAATATCTTGTTTAATAGTAGCTGAGTAATATTTACACACTGTGGACACTTCTCTTCTTAAATGTTTTCTGTTTGCCCTTTGCCTAGTGTTATTTCTCTCATCAGCCCAGTGATGAATAAAAGTAATAACAGTTTTCTAAGCTGTACCAATTGCAGAAGTGCAATCATTATAAGTCTACATTTACTACAACTAAGAAAAAAGCAAATTATCCCATATATTGACAGGAGGAAACATAGGTCTCCAGTGTTATCAGGTATTACAGTGCACGATATTGGTGTACTCATTTAAAGAATCAATTTTCAGCTGCAAATGATAAAAGAATTAGAAAAAAAAGAATAATCAAAATAAGCTACCACAAACGTCAAAGAAATTAAAACAGTTATTAATTTAAGTCAAGTTGTATTAGGAAATCACACAAACAATATCCAAGTACATATTAAATTAAGTACACTGAGCTAATATTGCAAAGGCAGAAGAACTTCATAGCTGTTACTCTGACCTACATTACCACTTGTGTCAGTCACACTAAAATAATCCAGATTCTTTCCAGTGCAAAGTAGCTTCTGCTTTCCATGACTCACAGCCGCATATCAGCATAACAGTAAAAATCAGATGTAAAAACTAAAATATAAATTTCAATAAGTCTTGTCTTATCAATCAGTTGCATAATAAATCACAAACCCAACACTGGATTGTTTCACATAAGCACCAGATTGTCATACCTACACACTGTGTGAATTTATAGCTGACTAGGCTCCTCTGGGTGGCTAGAATTTGCCTGTTAAGCTAATCAGAGGCTAAAAAAAAAAAAAAAATATATATATATATATATATATATATATATATATATATATATATATATATATATATATATATATATAAATCATAATAGATATTGGAGGGGAATTTAATAAAGCCTACATGATCTTTTTTACCATGTAGGCATCATGGCACACTGGTTACATGGAAGTAAGCAGGTTTGCAATTCAGTAAACACAGCTGGGTGGCACTTATGCACTCACCAACATGGACGTATCTGTGGCATGCAAATCACCTCATAAGAAGGTGACTCTCATGCAAATGAGGGAGGTAGAACAATCTAGCAAGCAGATAGGCAGCCCTGCAGAACCCGTGTCAGTGTGCATAGTGTAGACGGAAAAATTCTGTGTACAAGAATGTATACAGATAACAGGGGCTGCAAAAACATAGGTAGATAGACAGAAATGGCATAGCACATACTGATATGAGCAAAGCTATCCACCGTATGTCCAAAAATATAAAGGAAATAAGTTAAAATGATTTTTTTTTTTTTAATGATCTGGGTATGTTTGCGCAGCATGCCACAGTGTGCTAACATGCTATTATGAAAAAAAAAAAAAAGTGGAAAAAACGCATTTAACCATATGTGACAGAAATGTATTATAGGACCCTGCACTGAGTATTTACTATAGTAGAATGGTGCTGTTGCTAATGAGGTAGGGCCTGGAACTGTGTAAATTCCAGGTTGTGTGCACAAATCCCTATGCAAATGAGGTGGGGTTACTGAATAGAACAAATGGGTATCTGTGTCCACATATCCCTTCCATGTAGACACAGAACCATGTCGGTGTCCACAGAAGAGGTAGATGACATCAGGAAGTGGTGTGTCTGAGGACTTGTAAGCTCATTGTAGTCCAGCTGCACCTGTTTGCGGGGTGAGCTGCTGTGCTCAATGGGGGGGGGGGGGTAGACTGACTGCTAAGCTTTATTTACCTTCGGAGTGCATGTTTCCGAGTATTTGCCCAGTGTGCAGCCATACTGAGAATGGCCTTTTAGGGAAGTGTGTACAGTGACTGCTAAGCTTTGTTTAACTTTGCAGCACTTGTTTCCACATGTTTGCATGGCTCGCTGCTGCACTGAGTGTATCTAAAAGCCAACAATATATTAATTATTGATGACCACTGTTTCACTTAATCTAGGGCCATTAAATCTTCTTAATGATGTATGTGGCAGGTGGAATGTATCATAGGTAGTTAATCACACAGTCAGCACCTACAGTAAAGCACTATAAAGTATGCATACAGCCTACATTCTGATTTTTCACCCATACTCTGCACCATTCAAGTACAGACTTGGGAATTTTAAGTGAAAGAATGCTAGGGGCTGCTGCACGTCTGCTACATTTGTATGTGCTAGATACTGAAGTCAATGCTGCTGCTGGTGCTTCTGACAATAGGCCTAGGCAGAAAAGGAGAAGAGTGTTCAGGCCCAGGGTAACTTTCCAGGAGCTACATGAGCTGGAGATTGCAGAGCATTACAGGGTGGGCAGGGACAAACTACAAGAACTCACTGAGCTCTGCCACCCTCAACTCACACCCAGAGCAAACAGAGAGGAACCTATCCCAGTGGAAACAAAGGTATGTGTAGCCCTTAGGATAACAGCCACATATATCTTTCAAAGACCAACTAGGGACATGATGAGGGACTCACAGGCAGCAGCATTCAGGGTACTCCACCAGTTCCTGGATGCCATGCTATCACATGCCAGTGAGCACATTTATTTTTCCCTCACCCAGAGGTGAGGCCCAGCAAAATGCAACACTTCTACTATGTACCACACTACCTTTAGGTACGGGGTGCCATAGACTGTACTCATGTACACATAAAGGCACCACCCAGTGAGGAGGGTAGAATCTATGTCGACCACAAGGGGTACCACTCCATCAGTTGCCAGGTCATGTGCAATGCCCATGGCATTATCATGTGTGCTGGCAGCCCTACCAGTTATCATGACTCCCATATCTGGCATGCATCACAGTTGTACCAGATGTTTGCTGGGGGGGTCATTCCACATAGCCATTTACTGGAGGATGCTGGTTATGCCCTAGTACCATGGATGATGACACCCATCAGAAATGCAGACACACCCATGGAAGAACATCATAATGAGGCACACACACAAACTAGGAACATTACAGAGCATGTGCTCGGGCTGTTCAAGTCATAGTTCCAGTGTCTTAATATACCTGGTGGAGCCCAGCAGTACTCTCCAGCCACATGTGCACATATGTTCACAGTATGTGCCATGCTACAAAATGCAATCTTGTGGAAACGGCTGCAGAAGTATCAGCAAAGGGAAGGGATATGCAGCCCACCAACAGTGGGTGATGTGGCCCCCTAAAGGACTGACCACAGCAAGGCCTGCATATGTCATCAAGCATAATATGTTCTAAAATGATAGTACTAGCAGACGTGAGGTGTGTTGCATGCACAACTTACTGTGATTTGTAGTATTTACCATTACATAGGTAAGTGTGCACACCTAAATACATCCAACCTGCACTATGTGTGTTGCTTGGCATTTCCTGTACACACTGACAGGAAGTGATGCTAGCCTCAATGTAGCCATGTGTTTGTGTGACCCTGTTAGAACATTTTACAACATGTTATGGAACGATGGGATGTATGGATTGAACACAGAGAGTACTGTAGCCTTCGACTGTCACTGGTTGAAAAGATTTGGATGCATTCACTGTTGTACAACCAATACCAACAGGTTTGAGATGTATATCCCAGACTCGCACTGGCATACCTCTCAACTGTACAGATTTTTGCCTGATATTTTTGGTTAGTTTTTCATAACATTGTAGTTTTCTGGCAAATTAGTGGCAAATCATTAAAGACTAAGGTTAAAAAATAATGACAAGCATTTGAGTTTCAGATGTCATACCCTTCAGAAAATGCATGCTAATGCAAAACCTGTTATTCTATCAACTTTCTAAGTTTGTAAGAGCAATATTTAAAAATTGCCCCTATTCTGGGCATTTGTCCCACTTTTATTTATGGCTTTGCCCAGATGTCTTGCTCTAAGTGGTTGAGAGATATGGACACTGGCATACTGAATGTGACAGTAATGAAAGCTATCATCGTTTGCAATGGCACCCTTGCCATGGCACTAAACAGGCATATCATACAACTGTAGCAGTCACACAGGTTCCAGGGTACATCAATACACATTGTAGAGAACATGTCCTGTAGAGTCCATGTCAGGACCGTACATGTGTAGTCTGTCTCTGAAATGCTTTGGATGGGATGTGTATAGCTCCATACAGGGAGGTGGCCATTCCCACTGTGTACCTCCTGGGTCTATATTAGATCACCGACTGCTTAAAGAAGCGAATGGTGATTAATCGACCCTATGTAAGCGAAGGCTTACAATCTCGAACTGTCAGAACAGTGATTAAAAAATCGCTGTTCTGAAACACATACACACAACAAAAGCACACCAAACAAACAGCAATCCACACATACACACCCTAAATCTTACAACTAACCCTACACTAAACTGTACACACACCACTAACTATCCACTTACCTTAACCCAAACCCTAACCCGAATGTCTGTCACTATCACACAGTCACCTCACCCCCTCCCTAACCCTAGCTCACCTAACCCGCGCCCTAACCATAACTCACCTAACCCACCCTAACCCTCACATCCACACAATCGCACACTTACCTGAACCAGACCCATAACTTTCCACCACAGTGCTGAAAATACCGAAGCAACAGAAATTGACAACCAAAATCCCTAGGAAAGATTTTGGGTTTCTGTTGCTTCGATATTTTAAGCTTTCATTCCATAGGGTTTGATATTAGAACATTTGAACGTTTTAAACCTCGATGTTCTAATATAGACCCTACCTCCCATATATATATATATATATATATATATATATAATTATATATATATATATATATATATATATATATATATATATATATATATATATATATATATATATATATATATATATATATATATATATATATAAATAACAGGAGTAACACGTGTCACCTGTGCTACACACCACATTAGTGTGGTATCCATAGTATATGCTGGTGAGACAGGTATGCAACACAGGCAGTACATCCTACATGAAACAGGCCCCCCCCATGCATGTCACACACATATCCGCTGTGACACACATCATGTGCAGGTTACACATTCTGATGCAGAACACAACAATCATAACTGCTGCTGGGTAACTGTTGGTACTGGACACAGGATATATTAGATGGGTCATCTCCATCAAAACCCTGGTGGCACTTATGAAGGGTAACAGACCTTCTCACAGGTTAGGGATGCAGGAATATGCTGAATGCCAACATTGCCCATTGTTAGCCTGTTATAGACATATGAACTTATGGAAACGTGCTGTTATAGTGCTGTACCTTGCTGATGACATATGTCCACTGTGTTGACATGTCATCCTGTGCTGCTTTATTTCTGCTGTGTATCCACATGTTATCCCAACAGACTCCTGTAACAAAAACAGAAACAGGCCCATGACACACCTGTCATTGTGTAACTATACAGCCAACTCAACAACATACAATGTAAGTAACACATAAGGTACACAAATTTATGTAGCATACATGTGACATATGCCAGCATATAGTATCTCTCGTTAACCACTACAAGTGGCATGTTGAACTAACACTACATTATACAAGTACATGTTAAGTAATATGGTCACCTTGTGCATCAGAGCCATAGCTTCATTTCCCTGCATCGATGTCAAGGATGACAGGGATGTGGCACATATATCATCACTTGCACAGGGTGTTGTGTGAGGATATAGGAGGCTTAGGCTGGCCCAAATGGCAGAAAGCATGTGTGTGAGTCAGGGAGGAACATGTAAGTTGGACCATGTAGAGATGCTGTGTGTGTCTGTAGGTGATCTGCATTTGACAGTGCTGTGTGAGTCCGTGCATGTACACAGTCAATCTCAGTGCTAGCCCTACACATGTGTATGTTGGACAGCTTTGGACCATACGTGGTAGAGTTGACAGTTCATTGTCTCCGGCCCCAAACACAGGAGCTGGCTCTGCTAGGAGTTGCAATTGCACATTCATGCCCAAGGTCAGAAGCAGAGCTAGTACCTGACGGTGACTACTGTCTGCTGGTCTCCTTTCTGTAGTGATGGATTTACTGCCACTACAGGAGCGTGAGTGTGTATGGCCACATGGACTCTCAGCAGATGGTGTTCTGACCTAGTTCCATAGTTTTGACACCCAACTTCAACCACACATTCCAGCACAGACAATGTGCGGTCCATGACAGATATTGTCTCAGTCCACCATCTGTCCACTGCATCAGTGAACTGATCCAGGATGTCTCCAGTGCAGTGGGAGCTGTCATGGATGTCAGACTGCGTGACTTCCATAGCCCTAATCATACACCCGGTGTTCCATTCAGAACGTGCCTGTGCCTCCATGAAGGCCTGAAACATGTGCCGGGTAACTTGTGATGTGACACCTGCAATAGGTGGTGGACAGACAGCAGGCCTCCTGCAACCACCACTGTCAATCCCTCTGTGTGAGACATTAACAGCTCTCTGGCTATTTTCAATATCTACACTCACTGGAGCCATAGTTGCCACACTTACCTGTTCAATGTCTCCTCCTTCTGACTGTCCAATAACTGTGGCATCCGGGGATGAGGTATGTGTGGGCACACAGACTGTGTGTGGTGACAATGTGGGCAGAAGATTGATGTCTACCTCTGTGACAGATTCAGTCCCCAACACCTCCAGCTGTGCCTCACTGTGGCCACCATCATCTTCAGTGTCTGAGGAGACACTGACATCAGGTAGTGTAGAGGACAGATTCCAACCTGGTCCACAAAGCACTACATCGGAACACAATTCATGTTCAAATCAGGACCTTTATAACCATCAGTTGAAGTAAATCAAGTCAAACATGACCAGTAATATTTAGCTTTTGCTTACTCAGTATGACACTATAATTGAAAACACACATATAAAATCCAGTACAACTTTCTTGGCAATTATATGGAAATACACATTTCATTGTTTAATGTATGTGCCTTCAACCTGTTGTATTTTAAAAGGCATTTTAGATTTCTTGTATTATTTAAACCAGGAGCCTTATCTGCTTTTACCTGTAACTGTCAGAGTGTATAAGTTTGTTAAACTACACTCTTGTGATACCCCTTCTCAGAACCTTAAGTACCTCTTCCAGATGAGCATTTAAAAACATCCTATGCTGTTTACACACATAATTATGTGTAGACAGACCATTATTCTGACCCTTAACTGTACTAGACTATAATTGTTCCTTAATAAAACAGGTGTCATAATTACCTTGGGCAATACCTGACAGACCTGTGAAAAGTTGAGGATGGGGTAATGTCAGCACCACTGCATGTTGCAGCATAACAAGGTAATACATCCATATAGCTCACATTTACAGCAGCTACTGTATTACTTGTTATATTGGTCCCAATATGGATGTGAGTGTATACCTGAGGTTATACCCCCCAAAGAATAAAAACCCGACCCCACATAAAAGTATCTAAAGCCTGACACACTGATTGCTACAGTATTACAATGCTGATCACAGTAAGCTTACTTCCATGCTCCTCAGCTGTGGAAACTGTGGCACCCACCTCCACGATGTATGGTGTGATGTATGCCTGGGAGCAGTTGCATGTGCCTAGGTACACCAGGAATTCCTCAGTGGTGGAAAGTTGTTGTTCAACTGCAGGCCCTCCACCAGTGATAGCACAATCCCTGGCTATATCAACTGCCCATCGATGTGCAGCATTAATCATATCAGTTGCCCGGTGTCAAACCTGCTCAAATGTCCTGTCCTGCTAGCCTGTGGCATTAATGTCACAGACAAGGTCTGGCCTCAATGCAGTCTGCTGTTCCCTATTATGTCACCCCCTGGATAACAGGATGTCATGATGCTGCCTTAGTCCTTGCAAGATTATCTCGTTCTCTGCATCCAAGAAGGGTGGGTGTTATCTGTGATACATTATTCCTGAAAGACAACACAAGCGGAACACATTACAGGATCAGATACATGGATGTCCACCATGTTCTGATACAGCAAGTGCAAAATGGCCAGCACTATCCACTGCTTGCTCACGCATGGCATAACCCACAGTGTGACAACATACTACATGTGTGGATACAAACAAGATAGTACCATTACCGAGGCATTTCTCTGTATGCCATGACAGCTTCTGCTCTATGATCATGCACCCAACCCTCCAGTCCACTGTGGTGTGTCCCCTAAGGCCAACCACACAATAATATGTCATAGAAGCAGTGCCAGACAATTAGCAGTGTTCTATAACAACCGCTATATAGGGACATAATGACAACACCAGTGAGCCATACTGACAAAAGACAATGCCACCCTGATGTTTTGTACATCCCCTGTAAGTGTAAGTCAGCAGGGTATCACTGACATATCATTACCACAGGTCTATGACTGGCTTACTGCTCAAATCCCTATTCCTCATACGTCTATCTTCCCATCTGAATCCTGTTATACACAAAAAATAGTTACATATCTGCTAGAGTGCAGAACTCTTCTGTTGAACTGTGTGTCTGGTAAAGTTTCACAAAGCTGTGCTCTGTGTGAGTAAGGTATTATACAGAATGATTCCCCATAGCTAGCTGCCTGCCTTTTAAGCATGCTCCCCATCAGCAGGTGTTACCTCCAAACCAATCTGTGGTTCTGAAATGCTAAATGCAGCCAAAGCAGCTGAATGACACTATCATTAGCCAATCACATGCATCCACTGTGTGAAACATAAGGCCTTCATGTAGACCTGGGCCCCTTTCTTAGCTGTTGAGATGGACACTAATGGGGTGAGGAGACTACATCCTCACAGAGGGTAGGTCTGTAGCAGAAACCAGAGCTGCGTATACCACAGGCTGCAGCTGCTGCTGCAGGCAGTAGACAAAGGCAGAGAGTGCAAACACATTGGAGGACAACAAGCTGTAGGTGTATCTGTGCCAGCTGTGTCAGCCTTGTTGTAGAGGCAGTGCCAGGGTGAGGGTACCCTTTACACTACTCTGTGCTGGAGGCTGGTTACCAGGGTGACACTGCCCCAACATGTCGGCTAGTATACCCTTGATCCAGAGCAGGCATTGGTCATAGCCATAGTGGACTGGTAGATCATCATGGGTGACTACTTTCCCTCTGCCTCTGCTATACAATGCTGCAGGTAGTGAATGGGCAGCAGAAGGAGCACCACTGGTCTGGGTCCCAGATGTGCTGGAACCCGGTGCCACAGCCGGTAGAGGCAAGGTAGAGGGATCAACCAGAACCAGCCTACCTTGACGTGCTATGATATATGAGGTAAAGCAATATGTTATGTTTAGTAACAACCAAACCATTGTTTGTATTAACAGAAAGAACATCATATTTTTTAATCAAAATACATAATAATGTATATTATGATCAACACAACATAATGTAATATAACAGTCAATATGGTAACAGCAGCCAGTGTGAAGTAAACCATAGGCCAACAAAACAGCTAGTTCATCAAAATATGTTTATATTGAATCATAATAAAACATAACAATAATCAACTACATTTTCCAAAATATAGTTAGTTTAACAAAGTATATGAATACTAAATCATAATAATACATTGCAATAATGAATACATTAAGATAAGGGGTGGGGAAGAGAGAAAAAATCATTCTATTAATGACATTGCAGATGATATCCCTGACAACACTGGTCATACATACTTCTACAGGTGTGTACTGACAGTTGTGATTACAGTGAATACAATTCTTGTATAGCTGTTGTAGCACATACATACATCTGAAGCCGATAACATGGGACAATAAGGGCCAAGCACTAACAAATGCAGGTAAAGAACTACTCAGAACAGTTTCACATAATGTGGATTTATATAACTACCACGGTGTTCTGTAAATGGATTTGGTAATACATTGCATTCCAGATATTAATTTATCTGGTAAACATGTGACAGATGGATTAGTCAGTTCTAATTACATTACGAGAAATTGTGAAACTTGAGAGGCATGTTTGTGAACAGTAATTAAACTAGACAGCCGTCATGGCTTAATTGGCAAACATGGAAGTAGAACCCACTAGCTGTGACTGCAGGGGACATCTTCAAATAATTTAATTGACTGCAGCAGCATAGTATGGACTAGCAAGCAATACAGCCATACTGGGATTACAGTTTTATTTCTGAATCAACAATGCTGATGCACACATTCTTGTTATTGTGTGTAACATTCTGTGAGATCTAAACACAATATCTGCACATAATATGGGCTAACTCACCCATCACACTTACCTTACCCACACCCTAACCCTAAAGTCCGTGACTATCGCACACTCACCTTACCTGCATCCTAACCCTAAAGTCCGTTACTATCGCACACTTACCTTACCCGCACCCTAACTCTAAAGTCCGTCACTATCACACACTTACCTTACCCATACCCTAACCCTAAAGTCCATCACTATTACACACTTACCTTACCCGCACCTTAACCCTAAAGTCCATCACTATTGCACACTTACCTTACCCGCACCCTAACCCTAAAGTGCATCACTATCGCTCACTTACACATTCGTGCTCATTTTGCATGTCGGTGTTTTCAGCGTCAGGATTTCCACTTGTTGGGTATTTCCGCTGTCGTCTTCCGGTGCCGGTCATCCTGTTGTCAGTGATTTCTCTTGTTGGCTTTCTCAGGTAGACCAATATATATATATATATATATATATATATATATATATATATATATATATATATATATATAATATATAGATAGATATATATATATATAGATATATATATATATATATATATATGTGTGTGTGTGTGTGTGTGTGTGTGTGTGTGCGTATCTATGTATATATATATATATATATATATATATATATATATATATATATATATATATATGTTTATATACATATACATACATCTATATATATATATATATATATAGCTTACTATTGAAGCATCAAACATTACAATGTAAACCTATCAAAAATGAGGCTTACATGCTAGATGTTCACAATAATAAACAGCATTAAAGATAGAACACCAAAGCATTCAAAGTCAAATTTGACTCCTGCACTCTGGTGTCCGAACTTCAATGTACTGATAGTCATTTTTTGCAGGGGGGTCTAGCATCTCTGCACACCCCATGTGGAGGGCTGTGCCCCCCCACACTCCCTGCCACTTATATATTCCAACTCTGAGATTGCAGATTCCACTAAAGTGTGGAAAAGGGTAAATCTCCCAATCCCCACTGTATTAGTCTTTGGTCTTCCTGAGTTGACATTGTAACCATCTCCCAAATGTTTTTCTGCATTCCAACTCCCACACAACTGAATTGCACATAAGAACATAAGACACATTCAACATATTGACTGTAATCCTATATGCATATATATATATAGGTCCACTTTCAAATGTCGAAATTCCAAAATCTCGACTTTATAAAAACGTACCCAAAACATTGAGATTTCATAATCTCGACATTTGAAAGTGGGTTAAAAAAAAAGAAAGAGACTTGAAATAAAGTGTTTGCAGGGGGGAGATTGCACTACAGTGAAGAGAACAGTAATACTCCTGTTGCATTTACCATTCTCTTCACTGTAGTGCGATCTCGGAGTTGATATATTTAAGTAGGGGGTGTGTGGGGGTGCAGGGGGCTAGCTCCCCTGCAAACAGTTTGTTTTACTTTATTTTTGTTTTGTTTTTTTTCACTTTTAAATGTGGGTTCACTTCTTAATTTCAAAATTACAAAATCCCGAAGTTCAATATATCGAACTTGCAATCCAGAGATCTTGTAATCTCGAAATTAAGGAAAATCTCATTACACATTTTCCTGAAACCATATATATGCATTTTTCTTCTCTCTCTGTAGCCATCTTGGGAGTATTGTGCATTCTGAGAAAGTGCTGAAATTGTACCATGTTTACTGGGAACCATTTAATTCTCAACTCATCTGATATGAGAGATGTACTTATACACTGTCTTTTGAGGAAATGCTGTCACATAACACGACTACAATTACCAAACAAGTAAAAGTAAGGTACCCAAACCTCATAGTCCTCCCAGCTGCAGAAATCACAATATGTTTCCTCAGCAACCTCACAAACATGGTACTGCAGCAACACCCACCTTGACACAATCAGCCACACCTCACTGTGCCTCCTTGGCTAAATCCATAAGGCAGGCAACCTTATAATCCAATATCTTGATAATAGGAGACTCCATTTTGAGGCGTATCAATGTCTCACTCTCCAGGCTAAGCAAGCAGTGGGTTAACTTTACATGACTATCATGACCAGGATCCATCAGATCATGTAAGCACTCAAGTCATTGAACCACAAGCACCAGTATGACTCAATCACAGTCCATTTGTGTGTAATTGATCTGAGAAGTACCACCATGGACTATATGAAGAGAGATATGATGGAGCTCTCAGATTATGTGTCCCAGGCCAGTGTGTGCCTAGCATTGAGCAGCATTCTACCTTCTCCAGATATGATGCCACAATATGAACAAAAGATAACTGACTTTAATAGTCAGCTTAGCATTTGGTGCCATTCAGAGACCGTAGAATATTTTTCAGCCTGGGAGGATATAGTTAACAAACCATGCTGCTTCACCAGGGATGGTCTGTACCTGTCCCTTCTAGGCTTTCAAATGTTGGCTAAAATCTTAACCACCCCCATAGTAGCTTTTGTTATTGTCAACCTGATAAACCATCTGACATAACTAAACCAATGCAGGGCAATCTAAAGGCAATACTGCTTAATGCCAGAAGTCTAAACAAAAATGTTCATTCTTTGTTAGCTCTCCTCACCCTGGAGGATAGAGATGTCTGTGTAGTAACTGAGACATGGTTTAAAGCCAGGGAAATTACCTCAGCAATGCAGGGCTATAATGTCTTCCACAGTTTTGGAGCAGCTACTGCACAGAAAGATATAAAAGGTGGAGATGTCTCATTGTATATCAACAACTAGCCCACGTAAAGGCTCGTGAAGCAACATGACACACTTGAGCTTCTGCATGTACAGCGCATCATAGATAAAAGTCCCATACCATATATTTGCATGCTATAAGACCTCTTCTATGACCAAAGAAACCTACACCTTTTATTTAAATAAACTGGAGTCACTACCCACTCAACCCAACACCATACTAATGGGGTGACTTCAACTACTCTACTATAAACCGGAAATCATACATGATACCAAACTTGCAGGCCAAAAGATTCCTCGATTTTGTCAACATGAACAATCTGGATCATCTAGTCCAAATATCCAATAGGTCTGCAAACATCTTTGACTTAGTCCTCACCAACATGGGGGAACATTGCACCTTCCTAAAGTGTAACACCCCCAATGGTCAGGTTGGACAATAAAGCTGTCAATTTCAAAATAAAATAAAGCCTGCGACACCACCCAATCCTGGAATTTTTAGCAATTTTCCAAGGCAAACATTCTAATTTTAAGTGGCACCCTGGCAAAATTTAACCGGTCTACCCCCACCTTAATCCAGGGAGCACCAGTGCCTTTGTAGAGTATTTCAGAAAAGCCATTTATAATCATGAATCTATCTGCAAAGAGGCAATGGTACCTACACAAAGTAAAAAGCAAGGATAAACACAACAAAGAAGCCACCTTGTTTGATTTCCAGCAGATTGTTCAACAGAAGGGAGAAAATCATGTCCAAAGCTAGGCAGTACAATGTCTATTAGGTAAGGATGTCCTCATCAAAAGGCCAAAAGCACTGACCTATGGGACCTGATAATATCCCAGGATGCCTCCTTAATACCATGACATATAACTGATTGGGCCATGTAGAATTTCTGTTTAACTCTAGTCACCAAACAGACTTTGTGCTGAATGAATGGAGGGCTACAACTGTTATCCCTCTATACAAGGTAGGCCATCTGCATATATGGGAAACTATCGACCCATAAGCATGACCAGAATCATATGAAGATACAGGAATAATCTTGCATTTCATAAATGATGGCATAGGAAATCTTTAGAGACTACATCCAACTTAATTTGGTTTTGACAAGGGCAGCTCATGCCTACTCAGCCTAGTGGGCTTCTTCAAGAAGTAACAAAAGCAGTGGATGAGGGCAAAATGGTGCATACTGCCTGCTTAGGCCTGCGCAAAGCATTCAACACAAAACTTTACTTAGGTATTGTAGGCAAACAGTTTCTTAGGTGTAAACCTCTACATCACTTGCTGCATAGACCGGTGGCTCCCAGGACGTAGGAAGCCAGGACAGGGAAGTCTACTTCCAAAAGAAAGACTGTCACTAGTGAAGCCCCACAGGGCTAAGTGCTAAGTCCACTCCATTTTGTTATATATGTTCTGAAGGCAATGGCAGTATGAAAGGCCTCTAGCTGACCAAGTTCACAGATGATTGCAAACTTGGTAGAGATATCAAATCCGTCTAATACACAAATACACTTCAAGAAGGCCTAAAATTCAGTTCCAAGAAGTGCATAATAGGTTCTTTTCGAAAGATGTCCACTCCTGCAAAACATTTTATTAAAAATACAGCACAGAAAGTGGACCCAGTGATCAATGATCAGTGATTTGGGAACAAATGTGGACAGTGACTTGGCCTTTGATCGTCATGTGTCTGCTGAAGCTCGTATTTTTATGTTACTCAACTTATAAGCAAAGATATGGCTTCCAGGCCCAAATATTTGATTGTTCTACTGTACCTGGCCCTCATAAGATCAATAATAGAATATACTGTCCCCCTTGATAAGTACCTGGCCAGGTATATTCAACAACTAGATTGTCCACAGAGGTTCCTCACAAAAAATACATGGTGTAGGCAACATGTCCTCTGCAGACCACTTCACCATCTTATCACTATGCTCAGTCTCCTATAGTTTACTGAGAGGTGATCTGTGTTGGACAAACAAAACATCCTCTGATCTACCCTTAGAGGACATGTTGCACATCTGCAAAACAAATTGAATCAGAAACACATGATCCAGTTTGCTAAACCTCATTTGCAACATAAAAAGACACACTGGAGGGGTCAGGTATGTGTCTCACTGACTGCTTCTTCTAGGGACAGGTTTTCCATCCACTTGAAGCAGAGGTCTTCCCTTTCCCTATTCAAGTGCAACTTGGATAAGGGGTTGGGAAATTTTAAATTTAGCCCTGGTCTGGTACCTATGTCTCTGTTAAAGAGCGGTAACTTGTATAGTGGTATAAATACCACATTGGATATAAATTGCTCAACTATTCATTTCCAAAGTCATTTATATGTGTGTGTGTGTGTGTGTGTGTGTGTGTGTGTGTGTGTGTGTGTGTGTGTGTGTGTGTGTATCAACAAAAAAACGTATGGGAACAACACCTAGCTAATATTTTTGGGAATATAGCTTAAAAAGGCCTAATACAGTTGACAGCTTAGCAATCTGCTATGATCCTATCATCCTGTATTTATCTTAGCAATAGTATATGCATTTCTACATAGATAATGCAGTTTAAAGACTTTTGAAAATGATGTATGCTGTTGTGTCTTTTGGCTTTTCCCGGTTAGGGGTCGCCACAGCGGAACTCCGGTCCGCTAATGATTGGTAGTTGACTTTTACGTGCCGAGTTACCAGCCCTGATGCACAACCTTCAATGAAGGTACGCCCATTCATGTATGTCTCCACACAGAAGATGCTCTAGCTGAGAATTGAACTGGAAAGCATCTTACTGTGAGATGACAACACTACCGCAGCACCACCACCGCTGAGAATTGAAAATTATCTATATGTAACTTAATAGGTAAAAGGTGAATACTACTTCAGATATTAAACGGACACCTGGGGAATGCTGAATCATTCATGGCATAACCATATATTTGAGGGGTACACATTAAACAATGTAGTAATGCCAACTGTAATGTGAATATAAGTTAACTTTGTAACTTGGTATCAAACCCACACCTGTACTATTTATAAGCGTTAAGGTCATATAACATATCTATTATGCGATCTTTGGGCTTTGGCATGTTCCCTGCTTCTTAGATGTACATCTCATATTAGCTTACTTTTTCATTATACATATCTTGAACATAGGTATACATGTTGACTAATGAAGAAACACAATGGATTCCTGTGGAAATATGAGTTATTCTACATGTTGACTAATGAAGAAACACAATGGATTTCTGTGGAAATACGAGTTATTTGCCAACTCCCTATATATACAAAGATGTAGACATAATCAGTACCATACTTAGTGGAATCTAGGACTATTGAACGAAAGTTCAATGGTCCTAAATCCACAATCACCGAACACACTGAAAAAGCGCTTTCATTAAAGTGTGTTAACAAAAAAAAAAAAAAAAAAAAAAAAAAAAAAGCAATAAATCTACTTTTATGCAGGGGGGCAAGCCCCCAGACCCCCACACCCCCCACATTAATATTCTCACTCCGAGATCGCACTACAATGAGGGAAAGGGAATATTCTTCAGTGAAAAGCACTTTTGTGTAAGTATCCCTGGCTGATAGTGATTTGGTAATGTTGTCGTTCGGGGATCAGTATAGATCCCATTTAGTGAAGCTAAACATTGCATACTCAACTTTTATTTTAGTAGGACCGCATGAATAAAATCATAAATGTATTCAGCCACACGTTGAGCAGCTGCTAAATTTAAACTCAGGTATATAAACTACTGGTTATTATTATTTATTTATTTATTTGACATTTGTTGACCGGGTTAGTCCGATTTTCAGCAGAGGCCCGAGGAGAAAAGCTCCAAGAGAATAATTACCAATAATATATGAGAAGTACATTAAGTAAGATGGTGCTAACAAACAGGTTAACAATAATTACTAACAGTTTTGGCCTAAGACATAGTGACAGAGGAAGTATGAACAGACAGTATAACAATAACAAAACTGTTTCATCCAGCAACTAGACTATAGTACAGTTTTTTGAGGTTATGAAGCAGTAAGTAGGAATAGGGAGTAAAGCAAAAGCAACAGTTATAGAAATCAGTGTAGCGGTACAGTGGAGGATAAGAGACAAGAGAATAAGGAAGGAGGGGTTAGGAAAGGGGAGAGGTAGACTAAGTTGGGTCAGTGCAGGAGCATGTCTAGAAATTTAATAGATAGTCTTTTAAAGGTTTTTTTGAAACAGTTTAAGTTAGAGATTTGTCTTAAAAAGAGACAGTTTGTTCCATGCACTAGCTACTGAGTAATTATAGAGAAGTTTGCCAATGGTTTTATTGGATTTGTAGATCTAAAGGAGAAGTTGTTTAGCACTGCAGAGTGTACGGTTAGCAGTAGGACTGGTTTAAGATGGTGTGGGTCAGGTGTAGTTGAGGTGAAGGAGATGATGGTGTAGTTCTTGCCATTGGAGAGTTTTTAGGGATAGGCATTGGTGTGAGCAGTAGGGTAGATTAGCGACAAATCTAGCAATTTTGTTGTATGCTTGTTCAAGTTTAGTCAAGAGATTTATTTGAAGGTTTGTAAGGATTGGGGCAGTGTATAGTAGGGCGGGTAGTGGATAGGCTTGTGCTAGTATGAGTTTAGATTCGTTTGTGAGGAACTTTATGTTTCTATAAAGTAGGCCTAGATTCTGATGAGTCTTTTTGATGTAGTTTTTGAAATGAAGATTGAATTTAAGCTGATCATCAGTAATGAAACCTAATAGTTTAGTATGGGGTTCAACCTTGATGAGTATGTTGTTAAGGGAGCAAACAGTGAAGGTTGATTTGAAGTGTTTGAGAGGTTTAGGAAGGAAAAGGAGGAGTTTGGTTTTATTTGGGTTGAGAAGGAGTTGGTTGGATGATAGCCATTTTTTGACTGAGTGCAGAAAATCTTGGGTAAGGGACAGTAGGTGAGGGAGATTGTCAGAGGTGGAAATTATTGCAGAGTCATCAGCTTATTGTATTAAAGAGGAGAGCGGACAGGAGAGATAGAGGTTGTTGGTGAAAATGTTAAATAGTAGGGGCCCAGGGATGGAGCCCTGGAGAACCCCAGTTAGTACTGGTTGGAAAGGAGCCATCTTACAGACTGAAGTTAGTTGGAGAAGTAGCTGCAGAGCCAGGCACTAGCAGAGTTGGTGATATTAAGACTAGTAAGTTTGGACAGAAGTAGATTGTGGAAGACAGTGTCAAAGTCCTTAGAGAGGTCGAGGAATAGACATAAGACTAATTTATTGTTGTCTTGAGATGTAGAGATAGTCTGTGTGAAGATATTAGAGGTGTAGATGTGCTGTGGCTAGGGCAAAAGCCATGTTGTGTAGGGGCGAGGAGATTTTCCTGTAGCAGATGAGCAAAGAGTTGTTTAGGGATGCATTTTTCAAGAATCTTTGATAGGGGAGATAAAATTGCGATAGGTCTGAAATTAGAAGGGTCTGTGCAGTTTCCACCTTAATGGAGGGGAATAACATAGAATTTCTATATTAGGAACTATGTTTTCTTGAATTGATCTATTGCCTAGTATGGAGACAAGATATGTGATAGCTTTTGCAGCTAGCTTAAGGAAAAGAGGTGGTAAGTTATCAGTGGAAGGTGAACATGTTTTGAGTTTACTGAGAAGTGATCTGATGTAGGCAGTGGAGACAGGTTTAAGTGAGAAGGAAGGTATGTGGAAGGAAGGGAAGGGGGAAGTAGAGGGTTAGGTACTCGCACTGTTTTTTGGTAATTATTGAATGGAATCAATGAAGAAGAAGTTTAAAAGTGTTGCAGTGTCCAGGGCAAAGATATTAGGGGTTGGATTTAGTGTAGTGGGTAAACCGGGGTGTAACATCTTGTTGATAGTATTACAGATTATTTTGGGGATAAAGTGGAGGTTATCTTGTGGCTTGAGATAAAAGGTTTTTTTTATTTTGTCATGGTTGCTGTGTTTTTTAGTAGATTACATAGCTCTCTGTAGCATTGATAATTAAAGGGAATTTTGTTTTTTTGCCAGTTATTCCAAGCATTGTCACACTTGTGCATGAGGAGCATGTATCTTTAGTTTGCCAGGAAGCAAAGTTATATTTAATTCTAATTTTCCTAATGAGGGCCAGGGAGTTTAGAGTGTTAAGAAAAATGCTATTAAATTTTAGAACAGCTACGTTTAGGGAGAGATTGTGGAGAAAGTACAAGTTAATAAAGGTGAGTATATGACTAAAGGTGTCAGGGTTGAAGTTGGTAAGTTTATGGCGGTCTTTGTACTACTGGGGTTTGAGCAACTTTGGGGAGTATCCATGAATAAAGGTGGGCAGGTGGTCACTTAGAGAATCAGGAAGTGTGGAGGGGTTATGGTACATGTGCGGGATGGAGGTAAGGATCCAGTCTAGTAAAGTGCCAGTATTAGAAATTTTGTTAATGTGAGTGGGGGTTGTAAATAGCTGGGAGAAGCCAAAAAAGTCAATACTGCCATTTGGAGAGACAGAGGAGAGAGCATGCCAATCAATGTTGACATTACCTAGTATGATAATTTCATAGGAGATAGTTTGTGAGATCCAGGAAAGAGTTTTCCTGGATAGGGATGTTTTTGCCATGGCTATATAGATAGTGGCGATGGCAAGCTTTTTGTGATTCTTCATTTTGCAGTTCACTATGAGAACTTCTGCTGGGTGGAAACTTGGTGGTGAGAATGATAGATGGTAGATAGTGAGGTGATTTGAGTAGAGAGCCACTACACAGCCCTCTTGTTTATTAAGTCTATCCGGGTAGGGTTACCAGCTGTCCCACTTTGCGAGGGACAGTCCCTCTTTGGGCAGTTGTGTCCTGCAAAAAAAATTGTAAAAATGGCAAATGTCCTGAGATTTTAGGACAATTTTTTTCCTGTATGTTATGTAATAGTTGCATAAAACAGTTATTCTGTATCTGAAACACCTAAATGTTATAAGAAACAGAATAAGCAACTAAAATGCTACAAGAATAAGCTTTTATTTAGCCAAAAAAGTTAAGTTTTGTCCTTTGTACTGGCCGTGGGTATGTTTTGGCCTGCAAAATCTGACATTTGTACCACAAATGTCCCACTTTGGGCATTTGAAAAGGTGGCAACCCAATATCCGGGTGAATAATATTATAGCTGGGGGTAGGATTTCACTATCAGATGTATGGGGTTTTAGCCAGGTTTCAGAGATGCTGAGGATGTGGGGGTTGTGGAGAGATATCCAGGAGTGAAGTTCAGTGACTTTGTTTAGAATGCTTTGAATGCTGAGGGAAAGTAAAGTTAAGTTTCTAATAAATGTGGAGTTGTAAGTTTGTGAAGAGGGAGGGCAGGGGAGAGACTGGGGTGTGTGGGATGGGCAGGGACAGAGGAGCTGGAGGTGCATCTAGGATTGGGATGTATGTCTGCTGAGAGTAGAATGTTTAATATAGGGAGTTTTGAATTTGAATAGATTAGACTAATAAGTAAGTATGTTGGCCTGATTTTGTGAGACAGACAGGGCAGAGAGAATATTTTTATTTTATGAAGGTAGGTATTGTGATAGAACAGAGTTGAAGAAATATGGAATGTATGAGAAGTTGAGAGGTGAGTACATGTGTAGCAAAGTGTAGGGGCAGGGTTTATGTATTGTAGGGTACGACAATGAGAGGTAGAGAATGAGAGAAAAAGAAGTGCAGCTGTGTTTAGGAGAAGGTGAATCATTTTGTAAAAAAAGAAGGTGGGGGAAGGTGAATTTATTTGGAAGGTAGTGCGAGTAGGATGAGATGTGAGAATTTTATTGAAGGAAGTAGAAAATGAAAGAAAAGTGCAGAGAGTGGGGAGGTAGGGTAAGATCAATCTGAAATATGTGGTCCTTTTGACAACAGGAAGAAAGCACTAGTAGGAGGCTTTTGGAGCAATTAGGAAGTGACAAGAGGGAGTGATCAGGCTGGCTTGGAGTATAAATATAGATATTCGGGGGTGTATGTGAATGGGGGTAGGGTAGGGTAGGAGAGCCAAGACAGCCCAAGTGTACCGAGGATGAACAGACTGGGGCTACACCAAGAACAGACCGGTTCAGACAAATAAGAAAAACAATCCAGACAAATAAGAAAAACAGTCAATGAGTGAGGAGTTCAGGTAGGAGCAAAAATACATGAGAAAAAAGAGTACACCATAAATGAAACAGGGTGGTTTTAAAACATTTAGGAGTTAGACTTATATTTTCTGAAAGAGAGGGAAGACAAATTTCGAAAGAGAGAGGTAGAGTTGTCTCATAACAAAAGTATGATTAATCAGGGATAGCAGGAACTGCAAAGAGTGCAGGTGAGTGAGGCAGATAAGAAAATGTAATTAGGTACTGCAGAGAGGGAATAGGTACTGCAACAAAGGTAGAATGTGAAGAGAAACAAGTTGGAAATATATTCAGTAAAAAAGAAGGGAGGAGGGGGGAGGGGAGGGAGGAGGGGGCAGGGGGCGGGGGAGAGTTCTGGTAGCGAACTCTATCTTATTTTACATACAGCTTGTATATGGACATACTTTGCTTTGCCTTCCTGGCTTGTTACATGGAAACCTGTAGGGAACCACTTGGTTAGAGCAGCTGTTGCACATGAACCTCAGTACCGCTTGTTAGTCTCTATTGCACAAGAGGATGACAGAGTGTAATAATTGTGGAGTTTTGTCTGTAAAGGAAAGAGAGGAAAAAAACAGGTTAGAAGGGTAGGTAAGGGAGAGGTTTGGATGGTGAACTATGGGTGGAGTAGAATGGCTTATAGTTAAGAGAACAGCAATGAAGTAGGAAAGCACACTGTTAGTAGGGACAGATGGAAGAAAGGGAGTAAATAATTGTCTACAGTTTCAACAAAATAGCCTGGGCAATGCCTAAGTTTCTCAGAGACTAGTTAAGAATGGAACACAAAACAATGAAAAAAGCAATACAGGTAATTTATACACAGTTGTGTATGTTTAGATTCATTCAACATCTTAGACAAAAAATACCCCTAAACGAAGTAGCATTTAGCTGATTGACATTGCAGTAACCACTGAACATTTGAATCATTGAGCAGCAAGTTATAAGATAGACTGCCATACACTAGGTAAATTAACTCTCAGAAACCATAGAAGAAGAAAGGTGTGTAAGACATAAGTGTTGCAGGGCTATTTAAAAATGAAAGTGTAACATTAAATAATACTAGGCAAAACAGTTTCACAATTACCTTTAAACTTAACTAACAGAGCAAATAAGAGTGTACAGTAAGACAAAGGTGAAAACCTCAGCTGTATAGGTAAAAGACCATAAGAGTGATCCTGTTGCAGGAGTTACAACAATAGTTTACCATAATTATGCATTGCAAGAGCAAAAAGTATGGTACATAAAGGCAGAGGACCTCCAATGTGCTCCCAGATTCATATTTTGAGACACTAAAGTGTCAAAAGTACCCACAAAATTATAATTAAAAATGAACAGTTAACTCTATACATATCTCAGAGGGTGTACACTTTCTATATACAGACAGCAGATTCCTGGTGCACTCATGCTACACCAATTAAACCCTTTGCTAAGACAGAGTTTACCTTCTCAATATTACACTTCCTTAAGGGTAGTATTTACTAGATTCTGTCACCATATTTAATATGAGTGAACAATATGCTACAATAATAACAGTGTTACAACAGACTAAAATCAATATGTTTTGTTGGTAGCTACAGGGGAAGGAGTTAAGATGTGGAATATCTCACTCATTGTAAGCCTTAGGCAGATTTCTTTGGAACTGCGCAATCCAATCATGAAGTAGGGTGGCCTAATGGTTAAGGTGTTTGCCTTACAAACACAAGGTGCAGGGTTTGAGTCTCACAAAGGATAATTGGCTAGGCTTACAATGGCTCACAAGGGCACTTAGCCTAGTACTAACCTATGAATCTAAGTAGCTCTGTCTCCCCCTGGTAAAGGCCATCACAGAGGTTGTGAACCTGCACACATATCGAGTAAATTTGCCTGTCCGTGAAGTTCCCTGGTGATCTGGTTCCAGACATCGATCATCACAAAACTTGCTGTGACTGGTTTGTATCCTCAGTCTGTGTCCCACAGAGAAGTGCTGCTGTGTCTCCTCATTTATTCAGCTCTGTACACAGATGTGCCTCAGTCATCTCTCCACTGGCATTCTTTGTTCTAGGTGAAAGTTCAGCACACTAAGAAAACTGTGCTTACTGAGGTCCACTCAATTTGTAGGAAGTATGGAATGAGCTGGAAAAGCTTCAGTGTCATTTTTTTACATTTAGTGCACCATGGTTGGCATCAGGCTATGGGTGGATGTCCAAAATATCCTGTAAACTTATGCAGATATTGGCTAATGCTTGGCAAATACTGCAAACTTCACACATTTACACCAACCTATTGGCCGAAGTACCAAAATCTGAAAAATTTACATTGATATACATTGATGTCATTCAGGAACATTGTATGTTAGTGAACTATTATTTATGCATGGCCAAAATAGTACCTCAGCCAGACATGTTCACCTAGTTGAAAACTCTGCGTATGTTACTGTTGACTTCTACTATGCTTGTACATTCCTGTAAGGTAATCTCATAAATTATGCATAAGGCAAATGATGCCTATGTTAGGTAAGTTCCCTATTAGTAAGTCAAACGCTTACCTTATCGAATCCCTAAACGTCAACCCATCCTTATCGAAACGTGAAAACATCAAACGTCCCAAAAAGCGAAACGGGAAGCATTGAATCGTCATGGTTTGCCTTCTGTAATATAGCTCTGTAAGGTAAGTGTGCTATAGTTACGGACCTTAGGGTTAGGGTGCAGGTTAAGTTAAGTGCATGGATGGCCATGTATGTTAGATTTAGTCTAGGGTTTTGTTAAGTGTATGTGTGTCGATTATTTAGTTTGTTTGGGTTTAGCTTTTTAAGGTAAGTGTGCAATAGTTACAGACCTTAGGGTTAGGGTGCGGGTTAAGTTAAGTGCATACTTGGTGGTATATGTAAGATTTAGTGTAGGGTTAGAAGTATGGTTTAGTTTAGGGTTAGGTGTAGGGTTTGGTTAGTGTATGTATGTGGTTTATTTAGTTTGTGTAGGTAGTATGTATCTGGCGGTGGGGTGGGAAAAGTATGATAGTTTGATGTTTTGAATTTCGTGGTTTAGGGCGTTCTGTGTTTTTGTGGTTCGATGAGGACAGGTCGACGTTTAGGGATTCGATAAGGTAAGCGTTCATGTTTATAATATAGACCCGTTAGGTATGCACATTCTTCAGTTTGCTGACTCTTGATACATTTTAATGTGTATGATATAAGCATCCTAGTAAAACATTTAGACAGTATACTGATAGGTGCCTTGTCAGTCAAACCCCTACTATTTGTGTATAGCTCTAATTATTTATATTCTTGTGGCATTGTTATGGCTGCTACTGCTAATTCTTTAATACAGTTACAGATTTTGGTGAATTCTGATGGACGCAGTAGGTAGTATCAGTTTGACGAGGTATATTGAACTAAAATGCATTTACAATAATCCAAGAAAAAGCCACTCAGAACGACTCCTTCCACCGTTGCACTCAGTTTTTATTCAATCCAAAGGAAATCACACAAATTAAAATCATAGCCATTAACGCTTTAATGTTTCACTGCATTTTCATCTACTAAAGTCAGACTTTATCAGATGAACCCCAGAAACTAAACATCCCACTTATGTACTAATTCATTAACTAACCTTTCATTAATTAAATAATTAAAACATTCATTTAAATATAAATAACTTTTAGAAGTTTTTAAAAGGGTTATCTATGTATTTAACATTATTATATTTATTATTGTTGATCATTTATACATTTTTACATTAAACATATCCTCCTTAACACATCATTAGATATACTATTATAGTAACAAAATTTGGTGATTCGTTGTTGATAAAGTGATTTAAACTCCACCCAAAGAACCACTTGAAAGTGTTAAAGTGAGTAATACAGAAACATGCAAACTAACCAGACAATGATGGGCTTTAAATGTGTCAAACAGATTCATTATATAGTTGCTAAAAAATTAACCAGCCTGTAATATAGAAAAAAAGGTCTTTTGGCTGTAATAAACCAATGCTCAGGTGTAAAAGCAGGGATGGATTTCTAAGTCTTTTTTAGTCTTAGAAAAGGTGCATGATCTGTTCTTCTGTCCAAGCAAGCATTAAATGAGTGAGACAAGAAAGCAGAGATAAGTTGAAAATAACATGCAGAACAGAGTTCAAACCTGTGCAGGGAAAGGTGACAAGAAAAGCACTAAAGTAGAAGAAAATCCAAAGGAACAAGAAAAAAGTACAGTTTTGTACCTACCATAAATGTAGATGTTTGAGTGTTCACACTGCTGCAGTCATTACACCTGGACTGCAGCATTGTGAAAACTCGATCATCTACATTTATGGTAGGTACAAAACTGTACTATGTTCATCGTGTTACACTGCTGCAGTCATTACACTTGGGTTATCCTGCCGTCAGGCAGCCCCGCAGTCGTCCAGAGTTCCAAAGTCTTGGTCTGGCGTCGGTTGCTATCGCTTCTTCCCTGATGTCAGTGCACCAGGGGTATATAAGATGCATCCAACGCCATTTTCTTCAGTTTTTCTTGTCCCAGATGTCAGGTGCCTCCAAGTAGGTAGGCAATACATATTGCTAATAAAAAATATACATAAAAAATAAAAATACCTTCAGTTACATGCAAATACACCACAAAGGTTGTATAGGATAGAAAGGTATAGATAAGTCCAGCTAGTTCAGAGGGGATGGAGGGAGGGTAACCTGGACTGCAGCAGTGTGAACACTCGAACATCTACATTTATGGTAGGTACAAAACTGTACTATGTTCATTGTGTTACACTGCTGCAGTCATTACACTTGGGTAGAATCCCAAAGCTAAGGTTGGGTGGCTGGTCTATAAAGAGTTAGGATTGGCTATGAGGCTCTGCAGAACTGCAGTGGCAAATCCTGCTCTGGATTTAGAGTAAAGAGGCAGGTGGTAATGCTTGGTAAAGGTGTGCACTGAACTCCAAGTTGCAGCCTCCAAAATATCCTTGGTAGGTACTCCTGTGAGAAAGGCTGTTGAAGTGGCTGTTGCCCTGGTGGAATGTGGCCTAATGTTATTTGGGACTGATTTTCCATGCTGTGTGTAGCAGTAACAAATACAGTGTCCAATCCATTTGGATATAGTCTGCTTTGAGATAGCCTTGCCCTGTGATCCTGCAGCATATGCTACAAACAGTTGCTCAGTTTTCCTGAATGCTTTTGTTTTGTCCAAGTAGAAGCGTAGCTGCCTGTGTATGTCCAAAGAATGCAGACATTTCTCCCCTTTATTCTTGGGGTTTGGATAAAAAGTTGGAAAATGGATGGTTTAGTTAAGAGCCACACTAGATACCACCTTTGGCATAAAGGTAGGGTTTGTCCTTAAAGAAACCCTGTCCTGATGAAAAATTATAAAAGGTTCCACTGCCATTAATGCCTGTAGCTCTGAGACTCTTTGTGCTGAAGTTACTGCCAGGAGCAGAGCTGTTTTCTATGATAAAAATTTTAGATTGGCTGTATTGGCTGGCACAAAAGATGGCAGGGTCAGTTTTTCCAAAATGAAATTGAGGTCCCAAGTTGGTGTTGGTGCTCTCTGGGGTGGTCTTATGTTTTTAGCCCCTCTGAGGTACTGCTTTAGCAAGGGATGAGAGAATAAAGGAGGATCCGTGTTGTAATGTGCTGAAATGGCAGAGGCGTGGATCTTAACTGATGAGAAGTATAGGCCTCTGTCCAGCATCTCAGTTAAGTATTGTAAAATCTGAGGAATGTTTGGAACAAGAGGGTCAAGGCTTTGAGCCTGGTTCCAGGCGCAGAATCTCTTCCATTTTTCTGAGTAATCTTTCCTGGTGCTAGGCCTCCTGGCCTCCAAAATGACATCCATAACAGCTTTAGAGAGAGGTGTTGCCTGTTTGACTAATGAATCTGCCATGCAGCCAGGTTTAGGGTTTTGAGCTGACTGTGCAGGATCTGATTGTTTTGTTGAGTCAGAAGGTGTGGAATTTGAGGCAAAATCCATGGTGGACCTTGAGCTAAGTTCCTTAAGATAGGGTACGAGTGCTGGTGTGGCCATTGTGGAGCAATCAGGATCATATGTGGTTTTTCTTGTCTGGCTTTTAGGAGTACCTTTGAAAGGAGAGGCAGTGGCGGGAAGGCATAAACTTTTAGGTTTTTCCAGCTGAACAAAAGAGCATCCACTTTCCATGCTTGTTAGTGATAAGACCTTGTGCAGAATCTTTGTAGTTGGCAATTCAGTGGGGAGGCAAAAATATCTATGTCTGGGCATCCTCATTTTTGTGTTACCATGCTGAAGATTTGTGGATCCAATTTCCATTCATGAGGGTCCATGATACTTCTGCTTAGATCGTCTGCCAGAGTATTTTTCTTTCCTGGCAGGAATTGTGCTTGCAGTTGAAAATACGTTAGAGCTGTGTTCCACAAGGTCATGGCTTGCCTGCAAAGGGGATAAGAATGAGTGCCCCCTTGCTTGTTTATGTACCACATTACTGTGGTGTTGTCTGTCTTTAATAATAATTGCCCTGGATGCAGAAGGTCCTTGAAAGCTGTTAGGGCATTCTGAACAGCCAACATCTCTTTTTGATTGATGTGAAGATGCATCTGGTCTGTGGTCCACTTGCCCTGAATGCATTTAACTACCATGTGTGCTCCCCAGGCATAATCCAGGGCATCTGTTGTTAGAGTCTGACTGGCTGTGGGTATGGTAAAAGGCTGAACCTTGTTTAGGTGACATGCCTGTGCCCACCATCGAAACTCCTGTTGTAGGCAGGGAATCATTGGTATTACTGCTTCTAAACTGTGAGAGTGTTGAGTCCAAATACTTTTTAGGTACCATTGTAATTTCCTCATATGCAGTCTGGCATAGGGTATTAGTAGTATGCAGGATGCCATGAATCCCAGGGCCTGCAGAATTTTTCTTGCAGGGAGATGGGACTTTCTTGCCAGTAATTGAAAATATTGAGTTAGTTGAACTTGTTTGCTGGCGTGAGGTAAGCCATCTGGGTAGTTGTATTTAAGCTGGCACCCAGGAATATAATCTGTTGTGAGGGTACTAGTTTTGACTTATTTTCATTTACTGTGTACCCTAGAGAAATTAGCAACCTTTTTACAAATGCCAGATGCTGTAGAAGAATGTCCTTTGTCTCTGCTTGAATGAGGCATTCGTCCACGTATGGATATATTTGAATTCCTTTTTGTCTGCAAAATGCAATTACTGGTGCCAGGCACTTTGTGAAGACCCTGGGCGCAGTAGATAAGCCAAAGGGCAGTGCAGAGAATTGGTAGTGCATTGTACCAGCTTTGAATGTGAGGTATCTTCTGCAATTTTGTCTGATAGGGACATGCAGGTATGCCTCTTTGAGGTCCAGAGTAACAAGCCAAGCCTTCTTGCCCAGCATGGATAGAAGCTGCTGTAATGTCAACATTTTGAATTTCGGAATATCCAGGTAAGTATTTAGAATTGAAAGGTCTAGTATGGGCCTCCAGGCCTTGTTCTTTCTGGGGACCAGGAAGAGTCTTGAGTAAAATCCTTGTCCTTGTTCCTGTTGTGGTACTTTTTGAATAGCTCTCATGTCCATGAGGGCTGAAATTTGTTTTTGTTCCTCTGCCCATTAATTTTGTGGCAGGTCTGGCATTCCTTTTAGCCTTGGTAAAGTATGAAAGTGGAACCTGTAACACTGAGACACAATATTCAGAACCCATTTGTCTTGGGTGATTGTTTGCCAGTTTTGAGAAAAAAGTGCTAGTTTTCCCCCTAAGGGGGCTTCCAAAAGGGGAGTGCTTGGCATACGAAGGGGAAAGTCATTGTGACTGTTTCCTGTAAGGTTGAGACTTGTCCTCACCTCCTTTTGGGGTTGGGGTGCCCCACTGTCGCTGTCTGTTTGAGCCTTGGGGTTGAGATCTGCCTCTTGGGCATCTGTATCTTTCTCTCTGTGGCCTGTCTGATACTGGAAAGGACCAATTCTTTGTTGGCCAATTTCTGCTAAATTGAGGTGGCTGTACCTGTAAGAAATCCTTGACTGTTTGCATAGATTTAGCTTTATCCTCCATTTTCTTTAACACCTCTTCTACCTTAACACCAAACAAGGTATCATCCAATAATTTTGCCTTAACATGATCAGGTAAACTCTGTTCTTTTAACCAAGCATGTCTTCGAATCACAGAACCTGTAACTACGGCTCTACAAGAGGCCTCTAAAGAATCAAAACCACATTGCAGAGTATGTTTTCCCACCTGTTCAACTGCATGCAATAAATCCTGCATTTCTTTACAATCAGGAGCTTCTGAGCTTGCAAGCATTTTGTTTTAACTGAGCCATTAAATATTGTTGGTACTTAAGCATGTGAAACTGGCAATTTAAGGCTCTTACTGCTAAAGTTGCAGAAGTGTATACTTTCTTCCCCCATCTATCCAAAGCTCTGGAATCTCTGTCAGAGGGTACTGGATTTTTTGCAATGGAAGCCTTAACCCCTTTTGGACCATAGGAAATAGTTTCTGGATCAGCAGAAGGGTTTTTATAAAGAAACTTGTGAGAGTCAGGGACTCTGTAATACCTATCTGGCTTGGCTGGTGAAAGGGGCAAAGGATCAGGAGATAAACTGGATTCAGAGAACACATCATCCACAATATCTAGCATAGGCGGAATAGCCAGGGGCCTGTGCTGAGGTAATAAAAGGAAATCCCTGAGCCTTTTCTTGGATTCTGAGAAATCCTGACTTTCCCAATGGAAATGCTCCCTCATGGTATGTAAAGTTTCCCCAAAAGAATAATCCTCAGGAGGAGAGGCTGAAGGGATAGATCCTTCAGCATCAGAGTCCTCACAGGGGGGTAGAGAGTATCCCTGGTCTGAAGAGGAATCAGAGGAAATGGAAACCTGATCAGAGGAATCATAGTCTGTATCCTGCCTAGGCCTTTTATCAGGAGGGGGCTGGGAACCCCTAATTAGAGTAATGAGGTCTTCGGCCATTTTAAGCATCTGTTTCTTAGGCATGGAGGACTGTCCAGGAGAATGCTGTACTTGTTTCTTTGTCTTTAATGGTACTTTTGTCTTGGCTGTTGTTTTAATGGTAAAATGGGAAGTCTGAAAATGCCCTCAGAAGCCGATGCCTGCTCAGCGGCTCTGGACCCATCTGAGGGATTAGTTTCTGTAGGCCCAATACCTTGAGTTTCCAGAGGCCTAGTTGTCTCCACGTGGGAGTCGGAGGCGGCCTGTTGCTCTGAGGTAGCGGGTGTCAGGGGCTGCGAAAGCGCCTCACTGAGAACCGGCGAACCGGCGACTGACTGGCCTAGAAGAGGTTTTGTCACCGGTTTTGGACCTCGGATGCCTGTCTTTATCCTTGTCTTTGTATTTTTTCGGTATTGTGGTCATCGGTTGATCTGACGGCATAGTATATTTGAACCTTCGGCCAAAGTAGTGCAAAGCAAAATCAAAATGTCTTTTTATAGTGCGTTTGTTAAATCTAGCACAAAACTGACAACTAGTGACATCGTGATCAGGGTCTAGGCATGGAATACAGTGAGTGGAAGTCCTTATGAGGTATTTGCTTCCCACAAGAAATACAATTATTAACTTTTTCTGACGTCGGTCTGAGGCAAGAAAAAAGTTTCCCCAATGGGATACTTAGCTTTATTGAAGACTTCAGATCTGAAATTCGACTTTGAAAATCTCAGGAGTCGGCCGACCGGCACTTGCGAACTGCTTCTGCTTCAGGCACCGCACGGCAAGAAAGACTGAAGAAAATGGCGTCGGATGCATCTTATATACCCCTGGCGCACTGACATCAGGGAAGAAGCGACAGCAACCGATGCCGGACCAAGACTTTGGAACTCTGGCCAACTGCGGGACCACCTGACAGCAGGATAACCCAAGTGTAATGACTGCAGCAGTGTAACACGATGAACATATTACAGTTTTGTACCTACCATAAATGTAGATGTTCAAGTGTTCACACTGCTGCAGTCCAGGTGTAATGACTGCAGCAGTGTAACACGATGAACATCTGAATGAATAAATCCATGCATGCATAAATAAACAGTAAGAAGGCAGAAAGACACTTACACACAGCAGGGAAGAAAATAAAATGGAAGCACTTACTAAATATAAAATTAACCAGTGTAGAGAGAAGATGTTAGTGTTGCCTCCAAACAGCACAAGGTTCTCCAGTTGGATCCTCAGCTGGGGTGTCTTCTGTGTGGAGTTTGCATGTCCTCCCTGTGGTCACGTGGGTTTCATCCAGCTGGTCCAGTTTCCTCCTGCATCCCAAAGATATGCTGTAGGTGGATTGGATACTCTAAATTGGCCCTAGGCATGAGTGTGTGCATGTGTGTGCCTTCCGTGGAAGGCTGGGCGCCGGGCTGACAACTCAACACCATAAAAACTTCACTGCCAATCATGAGTGGACAGGTGATCTGCTGTGGTGACCCCTAACTGGGAAAAGCCAAAAGAAGAAGAAGAAGAGGGAAGATGGAACAAATAAAACAACAGCATTCAGTTACTGCAGTGCAGTTAGCAAAACGCAATCTAAACTAGCCACATTAAATCAACAAAGCTAACATCAAAATAAGATTCAGAGTACTTAAGTATCAATCATCCACCTAATATTTTTTCAGTCTAAATAGCTACTAAGTAGAGTTTGTGAATCTGTATGTGCTGCACTAAATATGGAAATACTAAACTAAATAACTATTGCAAGCACAGCAGACAAAAGGAAATTGTATAATGACTGGCCATTAATATTCCAAAATGAGCATATTGATTGGTCAGCCCAATAAGCATGCCAGGTGTAAATCTGAGCATATACCAATGGAAAAAGTCCAGTCGCCCGGACTTTTTTCTATTGGGATACAAAAATAAATAAATAAAATCTGAAATCCGGACTCCGGACATAGCAGAGAGACAGAACAGAGAAAATACTAGAAAAATCAGGTATGGTCATAGGTTCATAGGTAGGTAAGCCTAGCCAACAAAGTTCCCTGGCTTATGCCACCCAAGAAAGTTAATTTCCTGTGCCCCTGTCACGCAGAGTCACAGAATTGATCTCTGGGGTGTATTTCCTATTTCCTATCCACTCATCAAGATTTTTCTTGAAGAGTGCTAATGAGAAACTTTGCTTGACATAGATGGGTAGCTTGTTCCAGAGTATAACGTTATTCATATATATGTTATTCAAAACTAAGACATGCTCCTGATTTTACTTGTATTTCCTCCATTCTGTCTCTCTCCTATACCTAAATTGTCCGAAACATTTTTTTTTTATTTAAAAAAAAAAAAAAGAAAGAAAGAAAAGAAAAACGGAGCGACTGAGACTTTTTTTTCTTAGTTGCTTCCTTTCCAAAGCACTAGTGTACTGAGTATGCATGAGAAGGCAAGCCCCATATGCATGCACAGTACATCAAAAAAGGCACCAGGATATTACCAGCTGCAGAAGGACAGGACGGCGCCATTATACAAAGACATTATTTAAAAAAGTAAGTATTTTTTTCCTTAAATAATGTCTTTGCATAATAGCAATAACCGACCCCATGCTTTGGTATAGTAAGATTTACCCATGGTTGGCTTTATTTAATCACTCAGGCTTCGCCCCCATGATTAAACCACACCAACTGTGGGTAAATCTTAATATACCACACCGACATCATCGGTTATTGCTTAAATAATACACTTCATATAGGGGATCAGGTAGAAATAAAACAGATTGGGTATGGGGAGCTCAATAGGAGTAGTATAATTTTTTTCACAAACTAATGATAAGGAGAGAAAAGGTGTAAGGAACAAGATGCAAGTATTGTGTTCCAAGAGGGGAGAGACAGATTGTGCATGGGCAGAAGTCTCATCACCAGTAGGAGAGCAGGAAGCCTTGCAAATCAGGAAAAAAATATTTTGAAATTGTTTTGCAATGTATGCAATTAGAAGCAAATTATGCAAAAAAAAAACAAAACAAAAAAAAACAAAAAGGGAATACTGTTTTGTGTAACAACTACTGCAGTAACTCTATTTAAATGGGTAGATTACCATAGTTTAAACTGATTGGAAGGATGATGGTCCAGGAGTACCTGGAAAAAGGTCCTAGCAAAGCCGGTCTTTGAACTGGCGAAGGAATCTAGTTTATAGTGCTTTGTAAAAGTGTACAAGGAGGACCAAGTTGCTGCTTCCAAAATACTTTCACTATCCAATCCTTTCCAAACAATCACAGATAAAGCCAATACTCAGGCGGAGTAAAGTTTTATATTGCTTGGAATAGTTTTCTTGTGGTGGGTATAACAAAAATTAATAACATGGGGCAACTATTTTGAAATATTCTGTTTTGACACAGGTTGTATTCACAAGAAATTAACAGCTGATAAGTTCTGAAAGATTTTATTGTCTGTGGACATCAAGTTATGGATGATCTTTTCTTCATAACAAATTCTTACACAACATTAGGAATAGACAAAGGATTACTACTTAAAAAAAAGCTCTCTTTGTGGGAAATGAGACAAGGATGACCAACTATGAGGGTCTGCAACTCAGTCTGTCTTCTTGCAGAGATCAGAGCACTTTGTAAGACTGCTTTCCATGTTGACAACCTCGTTAGCCTGACAGATGGTTCAAATGCAGCAAGTGTTAGACATTCTAAAATCCATTAATGGAGCCACCTGTTTCCTAGGTTACTTCTTAATCAACATTCCTTTCAGAAACATTTTCAAAGGATGCTGCATAGAAGGAGAGGCTCCATGGGCAGGCCTGCAGAAATGAACAACAAGTGAACATTGACTGAGGAACTAAGGATAGTCACTCACACAAATATTGTAGAACCAGAGAAACACTAGCCCTAAATGGGTTCTGGCTCTTTTGTTGGCATCAACTAAAAAATCTTTTCCATTTGCTAATGTGTGATTTTCTTGTAGCAGACTTGCCTCCATTAGTACTCGCTGCACGTCCTCAGAAAAAAAGTGCCTAAAAGATATGCAAATTCTAACATTCAGGCTGTCAGTTATAATTGTTTAAGGTCAGGATATATCAAACACTCCTGATCTTGTGCAAGTAAATCCAGTCTTTGGGGAAACTCGAGCCACTGTTACGTGGGGCAGAAGGAGGTCATTGCATTTATCTTTGAGGAGTCTTTCTGAACCTTCAGAGTGATCCTAGATATTATTGGAAAGGGAAGACGAGCATAAATGAACATTCTAGTGCAAGAAAAAGAAAAAGCATCTATTTTCTAGGTCTTCTTCAATGGAGACCTGGAGCAGAATTTTGCTAAATCGTTGTTGTGAGTGAAGGCAAATAGATTTATTTGAAGTGTTTGCCCCAGCTGTATTAACTCATGGAAGAACAACTGATTCATTTTTTATTTGTGACAATCTGTCATGGTTCTGCTAAGCTCATCTGTCATCTAGTTTTGCTCTGACAATATGTAAGATGCCTGCAAATTGAAATTGTGCTGAAAATCTATTTCATAGTCTACCATGGCTAATCTGCACAGAGGGTAAGATCTGGATCCCCCCTTTGCTTGTTTATGTACCACATTACTGTGGTGTTTTCTGAAAATACCTGAAGAAGTCCCAGAGACCACAGATGGTTGAGAGTTGAGAGAATTTATAAGAACTAACATCTCTTATATGTTTTGGTCTCGCTTTTGTGTTCCAAAGACCCTGCACTTTTATCCCCATAAACAGTGCTTCCTAAGTTGTCTGAGACATTTGATGTGACTGACTGTGCTGGAAAAAGTATGGAATTCAGAATACCTGCACCAAAAAAATTTCCTTTCCACAAATGCCCAATGCTGAAATTTGGAATACTGGGGGATGTTGATGCTGGGGCCAAAAATATTTCAGGTGCCATTGGATTTTTCTGTCATGTGGAGTCTTGCAAGAGGTATCATAGATGCCATGAGAGACCATGAATCCTGAGGAATTCCTCTGCTGGGACAGTAGTCTGAGTACATGCTTTAACAGCTTCTGTCAACAATGCTTAAGCAGTATCATGATATTAACTGGGTCAAACATGCTGTGACCTGCATTGTCAGTATGCCCCATGTGCGAGATGGTGACCACCTTTTGCACTCCGCACCCATGACCCTCCAATGTCCCTGATGTCTTAGCTGCAACATGCACATTCTGTGCATGTGTTACTGTTTAATTTCCCCAAGTCCTTTGGGTTTCTAATACCATAACACAAATGTACTTCATTTCTAAGAGTTTCTAGGTATGATTAAAGTTCAGGAAATTAGTATTGTTTCAGTCTTTGATGTTAGCCAAATGGATCCAAATACAAATGTTCCCCTATGGAAGAAAAGATCTTTGAACTGAAATGTCCAGGAGACACCCCAGAAAAACAATCCTGTGAGGAGTCAGACAACACTTCTGTAAGTTCTTTTGGAATCCCAGTCTGCATATGAGATTCATTATTCAAATGAGAGATTCCAGGCAATTTGAAAAAGACTGCAAAGATAATCACTAAGTCTAAGTATACAAAAATGCAAATATATTACAGAAAACTGATAATGTGATCCAGACAAAGGAAACTTAAGAAACATCTGAAATCTGTATCTATAGGAATGTGATGGTGTGCAAGCTCACTGGAAACTCAAATGGGGAATGAGAATTAATAAGCTGTGAAAGAGACAATATTTTGAACTAGGGAACTATCAAAAACTGATTCTGAAAGAATGATTCAGAACTATTCTTCAAGAATCTTCTTTCTTTGGCACCAGAATCAACTAAGAATAAAACTCTTCCCCTAACTGAGAAGGAGGGACAGCTTCTATCTCTCCCTCAGAAAGTATTCTGAATGAAAGGAGGAAAAAGTAGAGTATGGTCTGGGGAGACTGGCATGCTCTATCCAACAGCTTTTTCTGTAATGCTTAAGCAGTGCCACACTACTAACTGGGCCATATGATCCCTGACCTGTATGGTCAGTAACCACCTGGTGAGAGAGGGAGATCTCCTCTTGCACACCACATGCATGTCCCTCACATATCCCAGATGTGCTACAATGTGCACATAAAACTGTTGTGGGTCACCATTGTTAGACCCCAAATGACTCATCATAGACCTCATGCCACTGAATAAACCCAAATTGTGTCCCACCATACACAGGGCAACACCACCAGATTAGTACCATCATGGACCTGAGGTTTCTTCATGTGGTAGGGGCAGCCAGATTGATGCATGAGCCATCAGTGTGGGCATCCTGGTGCATGTTACAATTGATGTGACAGTTATCCAAGAGTGTGTGTATGTGTGTGTGTGTGTGTGTGTGTGTGTGTGTGTGTGTGTGTGTGTGTGTGTGTGTGTGTGTGTGTGTGTCTTGTTTCCCCCTGACCCTGTGGCAACTACTGCTGTTCTGACTATAACATACTGTGCACATTAGTGTTGTTTAATATGTCTGATGCCATAAGAATTATATATTAGCATGATTTTGAAGAGAGACCATCAAACTATTGTCAACATCATCTGCATATGTCCACATGTATAAAGATTTGTTATAGACTTCCCTGTCAATGTGCATCAAGTCTGCTGTACAACTCCCGTTATGTACTGTATATCTTTGTAACTGTGTTGCATGTGCATTTTGCTATACATGCACTGATTCTGCTGAATTCTGTGACAGTCATTATTAATGGTATACCTTTCCCTATTGTTTGCCAATAGTGATTACTCAAGCATACATGGAAGAGCATACCTTTGTTATTTATGGCACATTATTCTGGTTACTGCCAATGAGAATACTGCAACAAACCTTGACATATGCATTTCCCAGTCTTGCATTCCATAGTCCTGCATTTCACTATCCAAGTTAACAGGTATAGCACATGCATATAAGATCCATTATGCACTGTCATTCATGTTCTCACAAGAATATTGCCCCAGGAATCTCAGATTGTCTGTTCTTTCAAACAGTTTAGCTGTGGCCTCTTCATTGTATGCTCATATACATGTAAACTTTCAGATATTGGTCACGTATGTTAGTTGCAGTCAGTTAAACTTGTAATATTACAGGCCATGATGCTCATGTTTTGGATGCTGTGTTTGTCCCTTGTCACAGCTGTAGCATGTATGGCACATGTTCTACACTATGCATTATAGCATCAGTCCAGTCACAAACAAGCTATTCCTGCATCATGTGATTTATGTAGCGGTATCCCTGTCTGCATCTTTAAGCACATGTTGTTATGATGTGCTACATCCTCTCTACACACACAGCAATAACTGAACTCCTGCATGCAGTACTGTGCTATAAACACACACTATAGTAGACCAATGGAAATATGACTCTTGACCCATATGCATTGCACTGGCATTCACCACATGTGGTTCATACACATGTAAGTATGTCTGTAGAAGGTGATGACCCTATCATACATTTCTCCATTTACAAAAATTATGTACTTCCCTGGAACAAAAGCCTCCCTTTAAGTGAGGAGGAGATACAGCTTTTATAACCCCCTGAAAGAGCATATGCTAAATCAAAGGAGGTCTGGTGGATCTGGCTGTACAGTGACATAGTGTAGCATTTACTGCATGCTTTAACAGCTTCTGTCAGCAATGCGTAAGCAGTATCATGATATTAACTGGGTCAAACATACCGTGACCTGCATCATCAGTGTGCTCCATGTGCAAGATATCCCTGATGTCTTAGTTGCAACATGCACATTCTGTGCATGTGTTACTGTTTAATTTCTCCAAGTCTTTTCGGTTTCTAATACCATAACACAAATGTACTTCATTTCTAAGAGTTCCTAAATATGATTAAAGTTCATGAAATTAGTATTGTTTCAGTCTTTGGTATTAGCCAAAAGTGCTCATCGCAGCACCCCTAATGTTCCAAGATCTGATTCCTTCTGCAGTTTGTAGGGAGTTACATGTATTTGTAGCATATTTAAATAAGACTGGAAATTATTTTTTATGAGACCCTATTGCTCATGCTACTATTCAAACTGTCTGGGAATCCTTCTTTCACATTGCCTTTGTTTCTGCCTGCAAATCCTGGTATTTTGTGAAATTGTGTCTCTCTGTACATAAGGCACTTAATCACTGGATGCAGCAGTTTCCATAGTCAGTGTAACTTCTGTCTTCTTTTCACAGAATATTATATCTGGTTTTCTTGCATCTATATTTTGAACTGCTGGTAATGTGTAATCCCATGTGATACAACTTTATCATTCTCTATAATGCTTTGTGCCTCATGTTTCCAATGCTTTTCAGCTTCTTCAATACTGTAATGTTTGCAAATTCCCCAGTGCAACAGTCTTTCCACATTATTATGCCTTTCAGTATATAGGTGCTGTTTTGCAGAACCTGCATTTGTCTGTTTCTCCCATATGTTCACTGGACTTTGTAAATCAATGTGTATGTAAGTCCACTATTCTGGGCTTCCAATATTTACCTTTCATCTTTTGGTTTAAATTCTCCTCTCCTTAGCCATTCCTGTGTCAGATCTTGGTCAACAGGAAGTTGTTCCAGGAGTTTTCTGTACCTGCACCTAAATTTATGCCTTTTCCACACTTATTGCCTTCTTATTTGAGGCTTCTCCTTTTATGCTTTCTTTTGTTTTTTTGGCATATCCAGTTGCTGCCTGATTATTGTCTACTTCTGGTTTGTTTTCCATTCATGCTTGACATCAATATGCTTCTGCTAAACTAAGCAGGGATGTCATTTTGGATTTATTCTCTTCATGTTTCAAAGCTTTCACTATGTTTGGATCTGGTGAGTTCGGTAGATATGTAGGCAGTCCTATGACTGCAGATTTTAAATACGTAATCAATTTTAAGGAAGCCCATACCTCCTTCAGAACAAAGAATACAAAATCTTGGTATAAACTGATTTTTATACATAATTTGATAAGCGTGAAGCATTTTTCTTTCTTTCCTGTTTAACTGATAACTTTTGGGGCCGGTCAGACACCCCAAAACTGCAAGTTAGAACAGCATGAGCAAATTGGTTTACAGCTTGGACTTTGTTCCTAGATGTCAGAGCTGTTTGCAGTATTAATTTTAGTCGTCTCTAATATTCCTTACTGAGTTTTGTTTGTATTTGATCATGCTTATTTTTCAGTCCTGCATCAATTCCCAAATATTTATACACTTCCTCCTGCTCCAGCTACTCTATACCACATTCTGGTCACAAACTGATATTTTCTTGGTGTTTCAGCTTTCCTGCTTCAAATGTTGCATTTGCACATTTATCAAGACTAGATGACATTCTTATATCATCTGAGAAATTTTGACTGCTTCCAGTTGCACTTTCAGGTCCTCATCTGAAGAAATATATAGTTTTATATCATCCACAAAAAAGAAGATGAGAAGTTTTTACACTTTGTTGTTGTCTGTGAGACAAATTGAAACCATGGCCTAATCTGTTAAGTAGACAACTTAAAGGGCTAAGGACAAGACAAAAGAGCAGCGGTGACAAAGAGTCTCCCTAGAGTATTCCCCTCTGAATTGTTATTCCTGGGATAATAATTTATCCTTTATCATGGCTTAGTTGTAAAGTGATACATTATTTCAATGTAGGGTGTATCTTACACATCTGTAAGCACTCTTTTATCCATGAACGTGGGCTGCTGCCAAATGCTTCATTTGTAATCTATCCATGCCATACATAGATTCTTCCCCTTTTTACAATTCTTTATTATGAGTTAGTTTAACAGCAAATGATCCTTTGTTCCATATAACTGTATTTTGTTACCCTTTTGTTCTATTGACATGACTGAGTTTTCTTCTAAATGACTCAAAACTCTGTCAGCATCAATTCGAGTATATAGTTTGTACATCACCAGAAGGCAAGTTAGTGGGCAATAGATTTTAAGATAGCTTTCAGGTTCACTCTTGAGGAGTATCATTTTCACTGTTATTAACCAGGTTTGTTGGGGTTGCACATATAAGTAGGTCTTACTCAGGGCTAAATCTTCATATAAAAATTAACACTTTTAGACAGAAGTTAGGTATAGCATCTGGGCTTGAGGTTCTCCATTTAGGAGTTTTTCTTAATTTTGTTTAAATTTCTCTGGCCATTACTTCATCCTACTTCAAACCCTGTACATTTGGACTTCTTTGTGCTCCACAGGGTCTTCATAAATATTTCTCCATAATGTATCTATTTCTTCTTTTTGGTGGTGAAAACTTTTTGGGTCATCAGTGAATTGCTTATATTTGTACTTTTCCGTTATACTTATCTACATATCTTCTATGATTTTCTGCCTATGGTGATATCTTTAGTTATTATTTGCAATAGTGTACAATGGAGCCTGGTCTGTTTTAATACTGCTTGTTCGTTTTCTCATGTCTATCTTTCTAAGTATTTTTGTATATGTTCCCTCTTCTATACTCTTCCAACAGTGGCACTCCTTGTTTTAATTGCTTTATAGTTTTCTCTATTTGATACTTCCATGATGGCACTTGATTTCTTCACTTCCTTTCCCTTATTGCCCTGCAATTTTGTGAAAAGACTTTATCTGTTATTAATTTAGCTGCACAGTAATATATCCTATTTACTTATGTTGTGTCACATGGATTTCTGTTACTAGCCTTGATTAATGTGCTTCTAACATGTTGGGTCTTGTTGGCTTTCTGTAATCTACTTCTTTTATCAATAATTTTATGTCTAACCATCTCTTTTAAAACATATAAATCTTCCCTTAGATCTTTTTCTTCTAAACTGTGGGCACATTTTTATTCTTTGTTTCCTGTGGCCATTCTTCAGAAAGTTCCAGAACATCTTCCTGTGACATATTCTTATCAGCTGTATCCTGCATCATCCATTGCACTTTCACATTGGAACTCACTGGCCTATCACTCCAGAGCATTTACTGCATCAGATTTGCCACTGTTTCCTGCCCTTTCCCTTGTTGTGCAACTCCAATTGAACTTTTGTACTGGTTTCCTACTGAAGCCTCCCGAGTATCTTCATGCAGCAACAGAGAGCATGCTTCCTGTTTGACCTGTTTATCCTTAATTTGGGGAATCATTGTGCCATCATGCTGTAATGTTACCAGAGTTGGATTTTCTACACTAAGCCTTTCACTCCGCAGGTGATCGATAATTTCAGTTTCTGTTTCATTAACTTCTCCATCACTAGTCCTCCTTTCTACTTTTACCCTTTGTTTTCTTATTTTTTGTATTGTAAAATTTTTTATGTCTAGATGCCTTTGCCTGTATTTCTCTTGAAATGTCTTTGGTGCTGTTCCAGGACAGATCCTATAAAGGGATGTGTATTGTGAAAATCATTCCATATTGCTGTAGCATGCATATTCATTTATTCCTGTTTTTAATTTACAACAGCAGAATTGAGCCATGAACCCACTTCTACGCAGGGTGAGGATAATGAATGATTGTATAATTGCATGTATTGATACATATGAATTACAGACAAAGCAGTTCAAACAACATCTGTTATGTTGTTTGCATTATTACTTATAGGTTCATCTACTTCAAGCCTACAGCAGAGGTCAGCATGTGTGTCTCTATACTGTTGCTGTTAACATTACCTTATTAGTGCCTCCACCTCATTTCATGGCACCGCTGTTTACTGTTATATTTTTGTTTCCCTATCACTTAACACTACAGTTACATCAAGTAAAGGGGCAAGCCATGCATTTTCAAGTGCAGACAGACCAGATATGTTACAGCAACATTGCGTTAGCTTTCAACAATGTGTATCACATGTGATACCTGACATTTTTGCCCATATTTGTCAATACAGGCCCATTTGTTGTATAGTGGCAACATGCATCAAGTGAGCATTTGCAGCCAATCTTACTGTGTTGTATATGTGATGCTGTCAGTATTCATTTTTCTAAATACATGATTTGCTGTCTTTCCCTTTACTTTCCCACTGCAGGATCCAGGGTACAACCCACAACTTCTACACAGCAGGACTCTGTCAGTGGTGTGCTGTTACATATGTTTCATATCTGTCCTTGCTGTTAATCCTTTAGTTGACCTCCAGTTATACTATGTCCTTCTTACCATTCCTAGGTCAGTCTGTATCAATGTCCTCAAGTGCACATATGTGTGGTATGTGTATGTTACACATTCTGTATGTTTTAACTGTTCTCACTTGGTTAATGGTGTAAATGATGTGATCAGTAATGATGTTTTTTTTTTCCAAACACTAATTGCAGTTCATCCTAGTGCAACACTTCCATCTTCCCATTAGTGTTTGACAGGTATGATTTTATTTCTTTATGTATCACATATGTCATGTATGTTGGCCATGTAAACAGATTATATACTTATTTTATGTATATCCCATTAAACATACATACAGTACACTACAAATGAAGTCATTAGTGTTTGTAACACTGCAGTCAGATATATATGCCGTAAGTCTTTGATATCCATCATGTGATGTAGACACACTGTCCTGATCTGTGTCTTTGTATCTTGTAGCAAATCAAATATCTGTATCATCTAGAAGCCCATGCAGTGATGATGATGTTGTTCATGACGTGTCTCACCATGGTAGTATGACTCCTGGCACAGAGGACCTTGATTTCTTTGGAGAGTCCATCTATGGGTTTGATAGTGATATTGCAGCAGATGTAGCCTCTGATGTGAAGCTCCACTTGCTTAACCATTCAGAGGATATTGCCACAGTGGATTTTGGACAGGATAAGGTTGTCGACCAACACATCACAATTAAGAGTATTGTTGCTGGCAGTTCCACACAACAACCAGAAACAGGGCATTATGGTAGATGTAGGAGAGCAGATATTGTACATGGCCAGGTGTCTGCCTCCTGGTGCAGGCAAATGAACAGTCACAACAATTACATCGTTCAGACATCTGTGCACTTGCCTGTGCCACATATCATGTGGCACACCAGATACGTGTCATGCATGTAGAAAAAGATTGTAGACATGGTGAGATTATGGCTGCATCGGCAGCTCAGAATGAGAGTCTGCTAGCTGGGCCAATGTCACTGGAAATCCTGGCGTATACAGTACTGCAACAGTGTTATACCTCCAGCAAGATTCTGTGTTTCATGACTGTGCTCAGAAGATTGCAGATTATGAAAAGCAGGTCACCTGTCTGCAGAGCCACCATTGGCCATAAGAAATCACTGTCTGTGCTCCTGCCTGCACAGATGTTGACTGCTGGCCCATCTGCTGAGGTCCCATCAGTCATAAGACCTTCAACTCATGGTCATACTCCTTCATCTCAGCATGGTGTTGTACCCCTGTCCATGTCCACTGTGGAGCACCCAGTGCAAGATGTGTCTGTACATTGCCTGGACAGGGCAGACCATGGTTTGAGACATCAGCAAGGGTGCCCAAGAGTGCATTAGAGTCTGTCCAACAGTGTAGTACACTGTACTGTGAAATGTGTTTTCTGAAATGAAAATTTCTGCATTATGTCCTGCGTGACTTCTTTATTCTCATGTTATCATATGGTACAGATATGTATGTGCAACACTGGTGTGTGTCCCTTATTGTTTACCATGCAGTGATATAACAAACTGAATGTGTATGTATACCTGTGTCAGTTGTGCCATGAAGTGATGATCCCTATTTTGACACATTTGCATATGTTCATGTTGGAATATGATATGGTCGTGTTATATGTGATGCTCAGTATGTACTTCTAGTGGGTATTTGCCATTAGAAGCCATCTGTGTTGCTGTGGTGGGGCAACACTGAGCATCAATGTTCTTTCTGTGTACCCACATATATGTGACTTGTCATGACTCAAATATTTGGATCAGATGCTGCTGTATTGCTTGGGTCTGCACTTGTGGTCACACTCTACATTGCATAGACTGGTGACGTCGGTCGTCTATGACTTCTGCTCCTTCACTGATACCAGTGATTTGTCCTCTTCAGATATTTGGGGTTCTTGGGGTAGTTCACCCACACCTGCTGCTGGAAGACTACCATATGCTCTTAGCATGTTGTTCAGCAAGGCACATCACTGTCATCTGTGCTGCCTTTTCAGGTGTGCATTGCAGTGCACCCCCGGATGTGTTCAAACATCTGAACCAAGCTTTAAATACACCACACACTTTGGGCTGTTCCTGGTTGCTGTGTGTCCTCTATTGTAGGCTTCCTGTGCAGGGTTTGATGGTTCACAATATGGTGTCATTAGCCACGGTTCAAGTGGATAACCATGGTCTCTTGTTGTTGGAAATAAAAACACATTTAGTTTGAATGAATATTGTTGTGAGGGATATCCTTGGCTTACATTTTAGCAGTGCTCCTGTACTTACCTAATAATAGTCCACTTTCCCTCCAAATGACAGCATCATGGACAGCTTTACTCCAACTCTAGCTGGCTGCCTTCTAGGATACACAGCAACAGCCTAATTTATGGCTTGCATCACTGCAAATGTCATAGACCAATCAAGAACCAGCCAGCACTCAAACATGGAACAAAATAATTTAAGGAACACAGTCCAAAGGAGTGTGCTAAGCACAGACCCATAAAAAATATTCAAAACAGTTTCGGCATAAAGAGCCTTCTTTAGTGAATATAGCATGAGTATGTCATTCAAGCACTTATATAGTGAACCAGCCCCTAAATCCATACCTGATTGGACCTTACAAATGTTCATTAAGACCTGGAGAAAACACACCTCCCAGTCTTATAATCCATCAATTCTCTTTCCTATTCAATATACCATGCCAACCAGTTTTATTTTTCCTGTCACCTACAATTTTATCATTAATAATAATAATAATAAAAAGCATAAATTGTGCAGTGGGATGTTTACTAGAGTGTTTCTATAATGCATTGGACAACCTCTTATTCCTTACATCACTCATGTGCTCAGAAATACGTATTCTCAGGGAACATGACGTTTGTCCCGTATAAAAAGCAGAACAAGTGCATGTAGCGAGATTATCACCCAATCAGTGCTACAATTGCACAAAAACCTGATATCCTATACTTTGTAAGTATTTTTACTTGTAAATTGTCTAGATTTCAAAACATATTTACACAACGAGCAGTGGCCACAGGGGCAACAACCTATAAGCATATCACCATCAATCATGGATTGATGTACAGGACCAACGCAGGATTTGTTTTTATTTTTATTTTAATAATGATTGAAAAAAGACCCCAGCATTTTCCCTCTACGAAATGCAAGCAAACACCTTGAGGTTAAAATATCAGATGACCTATCATCTGCAAGTAAAATATCCCAGTGTTTCTGAATAACATCAATAAGCATACTGGTATTGCGATCATAAGTAGTTAATAATCTAATTGTCATGTTTCTAGTCTGATCCCTGTGTTTATATTTAAGAAAGACAGTTCTATCTTGCCTAGTTGCCCAGCCACTAACCTGAATAACACTCTCCTCCTTATATCAATGTTCAACAAACCTGTGAACTAAATCTTGTTTATAATGTTCATAAGATTGATCAGAAGAACAGACACGACACATATGCAAAAATTGTGATTTGGGGATGTTGCGAATGCTGTGTCAGAGGTGAAAGCTGGTAGCATGCAATATTGTGGATGTTTACAATGGACAGTATTCCCCAAAGTATCAGCCACAGTCTGAGAAATAAATACATCCAAAAAAATAATTTGATTAATATGATGGTGTAAAGTAAAATTAATCCCCCATTTGTTGTCATTCAAGTACTCGACAAACTTCTGTAAATATACAGTAGCCGACCTCCATACCATCCAGCAGTCATCCAAGTACCTATGACAGATGTCAATATCACCCAAGAATAAGTTGTGAGTCTCATCATATATAAGTTGTCCCTCCAGGTAACCCATAAAAAGATCAGCATACATAGTGGCAAATGATGCCCCAATAGCTGTACCTTTAACTTGCCAATAGCAATCCCCTTTAAAGTAGAACATATTTTTAGTTAAAACATGTTTAGTCAGACAAAATAGAAATGTGTTGAAGCCAGGGGTATATAAAGAGACACGATTAAGCCAATAATGAGGTATATTTGTATATAAGGCTGTCACATCAAGAGTACACATGACCCATCCTGGCTCCAACTGCATTTCAGATATAATATTTAAAAATTCAGTAGTATCCTGTATTCTAGACCTGACCAACCATAATAATGGTTTCAGATGTTTGGTGAGGAAAGCTGATAATGCCTCTGTAAGGGAGCCATTTCCAGAAACTATGGGCCTACAGGGTGGTTTCCATAAATCCTTATGTATCTTGGGCAAAAAGTAAAGATATTGATTTTGGGGGTCAGGTACAGTAAGATGAAAGACAGTCGACTGGTTAATAATGCCCTCGTCCAGAGGCAGCTTGAGAAAAATATCAATGTCTTTTTTAAACTTGTCAGTAGGATCTATTCGCATTCTCATATAAAACCTACAATCAGATAATTGCCTCTCAGCTTCCTCCAGATACAAAGACCAATCCATAACCACAAAGGCTCCATCTTTGTCTGCTGGTGTGATAACTAAATTGGTGTTATTTTGAAGATTGGTCAATGTCTGTAACTCCATAGATATAACATTGTGTTTAAAAATCACTGAACCAGACTCCCTAAAATGTAGATCTTTCAGAAGACACTTTTGGAAGGTAGCTGCATATTTATTTATAAGGGGCATGAATCTGGACTTATGAAATCTAAAATCAGTAGATCCCTGAGAAAAGGAATCCCCACCAAAATGTAATCATAAATTTAATAACTGACAAAAGGAAATCACATCATAAACAAATGCATTTTCAGACACAAAAATGACAGTCACAAAATTCAAACCTTTGTTCAATAATTGTATTTCAACATTTGACAACACTACCAAAGAGATGTTATGCACATTTCCTAACTCATCTATTGTGGTATTAGTAGTTGTAATAATGTGTCTACAGTTGATGCTTGATTTATGTTTCCTATCAACCCTTCATCTCCTAACCCTGAAGGGTTACCCAAAATACATTTCTTCAGGGCTGGTGATCCTTGTCTGTGGTCATTGTCTGTGTCAGTGATTAAAGAGGAGTCATCCCTCTGAGGTCTCACTAATACTACTCGTGGTCATTTTCAAAATAGAACTGTTTCTCTTTCTCTTATTGGATGAATATCACAAATCCTGACTAGCAAATTTAACATTTTTTTGGTATCCAAACGGCTTACCTCTACTATAATCCCAAACATCCCTGTTAAACTTATGTTTTTTAATAGCAATAAGCTCCTTAGTAAGTTTGTGAAAGCAGGTGACATTAAATGGTTGAATCTCATAAGATTTAACCTCCTCACAGATTTGGGAAACTTCAGATATTGACAAGGTGGCAATACGTTCATAATAAGCAGTTAGTATTTCCACAACATGCATGGATGCATTTTTTTGTGCTGTGGCCCACTCCTGTGATAATATATCATCAACATTACCAACCAAGGGTTGAATACATTTACATAACCCCCTTGGTGTAATTGCTTTGGATTTGTAGACTTTGAATAGCTTTAAATGCCAAACATTTGTGCGTGATCTCTTCATGGATTCGGTTAATTTGATAAAAGTCTGATTACATAGAATTTCTGGATTGTTGTCAACAGAATTAGATGTTAAATTAGTGTTAGATCCTAAAATCAAACACCTCAAGATAATCTCTATCGGCAGACAAGCCTTATAATATAATCAACAAATTCATATTTGACCAGTACCTACACACATGCACCTAAGCCCCTAATAAGTCATTCACAAAAGATCTAACCTTAAAAAAAAAAAAAAACAACAAATATTCAACAAATATATACTTTTTAGAATGTGGAAAAAAATCTCACAGCATAATGGTTTACAGTATAAAAACATATATATCTAAAAATGTTCCCAAATCAATACACGAAAAAAAATCCCATGCCAGGCTGCTTAGGATAATCAAATAGACCACACTGAGCAAATATAAAGAAAGCAAATGCAACACATTCATCAATATCCATAGAATCCAACTGTCTATATAAAAGTCCAATCTCTGATTGGAAAAGTCTGTGAAAATCTCTTCAATCGACGTAATGCTCTCACCAAAAAATGTCCAAAACAGTGCCTATATCTTTCAAATACCAGTTCCATATGTAACTAACACAATATGAGTTCAAAAAATATATTTATATGGTCAAAATAACCATTCAGAGACACGTAGCAAGAATATAATACCTGTTAGGCTTCTTGATGAAAAAACGTTTATTAAATTTCACCACAATACCCACTGTAGAACTGATGAGAGTTCAGTATATACATCGATATCTAATCGTCATGAGTTAGCATACACATACCTTCAACCTTCATATACATATGTCTGAAAAGCAGGTCCTCCACACAGAATTGCAGAAAGAAATCTGTTTTCCAAATTGGTAAGCTGGCTGTCATAAAACAGCATTCACAACCCTTACACGTTGATATACATGCATCAAAAAAACAGATACTCCACCAAAAATCATTAAAAAGAGTTTTGTCCAGTGGTATCCAAGGTTGTCCATGAAAATACTTAACACTTATCCTACATACACAGCAACAGCAACAAACCTTTGGCTTATCTGAAAATTAATACAGAATGCCAAAGATTCTGTCAAATGGTATAGTAGATGATCCAAAAGGGAAACAGGACAGGATGGCACACATATGAACCTCAAAGGATTGTGTCTTGAATCACTGATACAAAGAACGTCCACACTGAATGCCAACAGCAGGGACCAGGAAGTAACAGTTCAAAAAGTAAACTCAAGTACAGCAGGTACAAAGGTCAAATAGCAAACGTTATCCAGCAAACAAGAAAAGTGGAACAAAATAATTTAATGAACACAGTCCAAAGGAGCGTGCTAAGCATCAACCCCTAAAAAATATTCAAATCAGTTTCGGCATACAGAGCCTTCTCAGTGAATACAGCATTAGTATGTCATTCAAGCACTTATACAGTGAACCAACCCCTGAACCCATTCCTGATTGGACCTTACAAATGTTCATTAAGACCTGGAGAAAACAAACCTCACAGTCTTATAATCCATCAGTTCTCTTTCCTATTCAATACAGCATGCCAACCAGTTTTATTTGCTTTTTGGACTGTTGCATCATTGCAACCTATTGCAGTATATTAACAGAAGTTATTTTTACATTTCTTCCCAATTTTGCTATAGATTTTGCCTCACTCCATGATATTCTCTTCAACTCCTTGGCGTCTAGAAAGAATGACCCAAGAATTTTAGAAATGGAGTCAGTGTGGCTGCTTGCCGCATTTGAGTTACATTGTGTAAGCACAATGTGTTTTAGAATTAGACTGGTGGGCATTGAATCTCTAATTATCCTATGATAAAAACTTAAGTACTCAGTCCACCTTCAGTGTGACTTCTGGAATCGCACCTGCAGCAGGTACACCGAAGTCTTGCTTCAGTGTGCTGCACTGTTAACAAATAGCTTCTGCAAACTTTATGGAATCCAGCCCATAGAATAGGAAATTTTACATAGAAAAAATGAGATTTGTGTAATTAGTTATATACAGTGTTAATAAACAACATAGGTATATAATGTTACTAAACTTCATATAATATCAGATATGTTCTTTTCTTTAATCAGTATCACAAAAGCATGAGCATTTATTTGGCTTCCTAAAATAGGTAGAATTTTAATATTTTTTTAAATGTTGCTACTGTATCAATGTAATTCATATCATTTTATAAATGGTTTCAGAATGACATAATGGTTCATTTCATGCTTGAAAAGGATCCTCGGTCCAAAGCATCTACCTTGTTAAAAATAGTAATTATCTCTCTCTCCCTCTCTGTACCTATATATAAAGGCTTGTGACCATATGTAAAAGAAATAGAGAAAGTCAGGCCTTGCTTATTTTGGCCACTCCCACAGTGAAGGGTCTGCAGTTTAGTTAACAGCGCAAATGGTTTACAGTGAGTATGATTTGCTTTTGGCCAGATTTCTCTTCAATTATTTCAATTTTATGCAGCTATAGTATGGTTGGTGTAGCTGGGAGCAGAGGTTGCCTGTTAAGAGTTAAAAATACCAGATTAATTCTTGTAGGAAACCATCACCAAATAGTCCAGATAGAAAAGTATCTGGGGCCATTAACATTGAGATATAGCCTATATGTTACTAGGACAACAATATGAGTGAGCTATGTAAAATCCTGATTAGCATAGACCTCCAACTGAATAATTATGTACAGTATCTAGTGCACATAGCAACAATCTCCTTGTCATTATAACATATTTCTTTACAAACAACAATTTACATTGAATTAAAATTGAATTTAATTATAATTAAATTAATTGTATTAAAATAATGTATTAGATTTAAACCAAACATTATGAAACAAGAGATAATTTTGGAAAGAAGATGATGTTGGCCTACAGCTTTGGTTTCCTATTAATGGAAGACAATAACCCAAACAGCATGTTTATGGGTTTTCCAGTTCTTGGTGTTATATGAAACACTTGAATTTTATATATATAATGTCTCCACAGAAGGAAAAAAAAAGCATCAGCAACTTGCAATAGGACTAAAAAGTATGTAAGGAATATATAGGACCTTCTTTAAGTATGTAATGCTGAATGCAATAGGAAGATTACTAATTAATTTAATTCTGTAAAAGCAGCTTCTTCTTTCAACCTTCTATGAGGCACAGTTGTGGATTTATCAGGAGCATATTTTGGCCTGTTTACACTTATGTAAAAATAACACAGCTTGACAGCTTCAGGTTGCTCACAGCAATCCCACAGTGAAGAGCTGCAGATGAGATAAGCAGCGACATAGTTTCCTTTTAGCTAAAGTTCCGTTATTTCAGTTTTATACATTGTATAGTTTTTTTTGGGGAGCTAGTAGTCAAGTCGGTAGCTTTTGTTTCCTACCACTGACAGAGTCAAAAGCTAAAATTATTCATGGGTTGTTTGGTAGGTTCTACTATGAAATGTGAAGTCCTGAAAGTAGATATTTCAAAGAATGAAAAATAAAATGCCCAAAAGTTCTATTTTTTTTTTTTGTAGGATGGAAAGCTGTCCTACATCCTTGGTGTGTGGGACAAGCCCATCTATCCCCCCCAAACTTATATAAAGCAACTTTATGATTATACCACATAGAAGAAATGTGAACTCTCCCTAAAAAGTGAATCACCGCTGACACACAACTAGAAATCACATCAACGGTGATTTCATATGGGAAAATGCATGCAGCATTATGCCATTCATCTTTCTTTTCTGCAGGCTACTGATGCTCAAGTAATGTTATCTTGAGCATGTATATGGAAGTCTATTTAATAGAGTATTCATAGGTTCATAGGTTCATACTAGGCTATCTGCCCTAAGGCATTTATAAGCCTAGCCAGAGTGTGTTTGTCTTTCGCCACCCTTTTAGATTAGTTGACTGTGCCTCTGTATAGTAGGTCACAGAAGATAGCCCTTTTGATGTTAGTTTACTGTGCCTCTGTATAGTAGGGACACAGAAGAGATCCCAGGGGTAAACCTATGATCTAGAGTATTGCAGAATATATGTGTGTGCTTTGACTTATTTTCTGCCTTTCTAAAACATCTTTGATATAATGCACCTTGCTACACATAAGGAATATTTATATTTGGTTTGAAGATTGCATGAAGAAAAATACTTGTATTACCTTTGCTATACATAGTACATTTAAAAAGTAAAAAAATCCTGACCATGGTTTGAGTTACCTGCAATTGTCAGACCTTGGTGCTTGGTTTGTTAACTTGCTGATTTTCCTTTTTTTGACATGGTTTTCTGTGAGGTACTCATTGACTTTAAACTATCTAATGAATCCATTAATGCAATAAATTATCCATTTAAGACAGAGTTGTGCCACATTACTTAACATCTCTGTCTGTTTAGACATTTGTTATTTTTTTTCTTGGCATTAAGTGTTATTTGTTAAATAAACCTTAGTGGTAGCTTGAAAATTTCTGACAGATTATATCAAAAATGACAATAACTCCTGCTCACCTCTCAGATCAAAGATTAAGGGAAGATGTTTGATCTGAATGTATTAATGCCTGCTTGCTCCTTCGTGCTTTAGTATACAGCATTATGTTCCTTTATCTGTTGCTATTAGACACAGCATAGATATTCCAAAAGAATAAGGTTAAGCTAACACAATGATACATTTAATGGCAAAGTACAAGCCAAGTCACAGTTTGTCACAGCAAACTTCTCCTTCAAATGTCCTCACTAGGTCTCTCTCAGCCCACCATTTTGTGGTTCAAAAGCTACTTGTCCAATAGGAATCAGTCAGTAAAATGGCACTCCATGCTCTCTCCTTATCTCCCAGTCACCACCAGTGTACCACAAGAATCTATCCTTAATTCCATCCTCTTAAACATTTCCACCAATACCCCCTATACTTCCACACAACAGACTACCTGAACACAAGTCACAGATGATTCATGGCACACCTCCAAAAAAATACTCAGGAAGCTTTAACAGCCACTGAAACATGGCTTCCTAATTCACAACCCATACTCAGCCCAAAAAAGACCAAACTACTACTTTTTTTCCCCAAATTCTTCTCCATGAAGAAGCAAAATTTAAAGTCCACCTCCCTGAGAATTCAACCACTAAAGTCACTTCTCATAGCAAATTATTTGATAGCGGATGATAATCTAACATTCAACCTGCATATACAAAATTGCATAAGAAAAACTCATCAAAAACTAGGGATGCTTTACAGAGTCAAAACCTTCCTCAGTGATGCAACTAAAACTATACTTGCCACTATTTATCTCTTCCTCACTCTTCTTTATGAGGCTGCCATCCTTACTAACCTCCAGACTTGACAACAATTAAAATTTGATGACTGCTATAACAAGGTTGCTTTTGCAACACATAGCCCTTTCAGATCTCATCACTGTATAGAAGTGAAAAGCCTAGATTGGTTAGAACTGCCACACCTGACATATACACAACTTCTTATCACCTATAAAATTACCCAGCATCCATCTGCCTGCCCAGTAGTAAAAATTATTCTGCACAACTATGTTCTAAGTTGGTCATTGTGATCCAGTGATCAAAACCCCCTACCTGTCTACAAACCTAACAAATCTGCTTGACATTGTCTGTACTCGTACAAGGTTGGTAAGGCCTTGAACACCCTACCTGTATCCATCAGGTCATTATCCTCCCTCCCATCTTTCAAAACCACCCCGAAAGACTTCCTAGCTAAAATCTGGCTCCGTTCTTGCTCAAAACCAAGATAAACTATATCCATAAATGTGAATAGGTATTTTTACATTCCTTGCACCTCCTTACCCTCCCTTCTTCACTTACTTCCTTACTGCTATCTAATTCTCTTCCCTGACTTTCTCTCTAACTATACCACAAGCCTGTTTTTTTCCCTAATTTCCTATTGCAAGTCCTATTTGTATTAGACTAACTTACCTTTAATTTCTCTACAAAGGGTCTAACATTTTTAAGCAATGTTTTTATATTATGTCAAATCTGTTGCAATTGTTTAAACTGCAGATGTTTTTGTTTTATTTTTGAAAATTATAAAATTATTGCTCTTAAAATGTTTTGTAATAATTTGGAGCTTTTCTCACCACGCTTCCACTGAAAATGGGCTTCTACCCAGTTGGACATTCCAAGTAATGAAATGTCAATAAATAAACTAAATAAATAAAGAACTTTACTATCATCCAAACTGAACTCAAACCAGAAAGCCTGGCAATTAAGTACTGGCATAAGATACCATACTGATGGATGTGTTAGCTTACCATAGAATCACAAGCATATATATTTTTCTTTGTGATAGTGTTTTTCCTTTTACAAGACAAGAATATTTTCTTATTATCAAAAGAATTTACAAGAGTCATTCATTAGATATATATTTCAATACCAGTTCATCCATAGCATCAGAGCAGACTATCACATGTTTTATTTAGCTGTTTTATGTGTAATGGTTGCAATTAGAAGACTGAGAAAGTCTTCTGATAGAAATCATACCAAGTTAATTAAAGTTTAATTTCTGTAGTAACTACTTTTCTGTAAATTTATTTATATGTGTCTGTATGTGAGTACACACTCACACACACACACACACACACACACACACACACACACACACACACACACACACACACACACACACACACACACACACACACACACACACACACACACACACACACACACACACACACACACACACACACACACACACACACACACACACACTGACACCTCACATAAGTACACATATATACTTGTGTGTGTGTTTTTATATATATATATATATATATATATATATATATATATATATATACATACAGAGAGAGAGAGAGAGACATCATCGTCAGCCACCTTTTTCCCATTTTCGGGGTTGGGGTATCTTATTAAGTGTGGTCATCTCTGTCTATTCAGTGCCACACTCTTGCCTTCTTTGACACTCTTTCCTGACTGTTGCAGATCTTCTTTCACACAGTCCATCCACCTCTTTGATGGACATCCTCATTTCCTCTTACCTTCTTCCTGTCTGTCCCAAATCTTCGTCAACAGATTGTCTTCTGCTTTTCTGCACGTGTCAGAACCACCGTAATCTGCTCTCTTTGATCTTTTTTTGCAATTACAGCTACTTTGGCTTCTGCTCTTATGTCTTTATTTCTTCATCTATCCCACGGTGTCCATCCTACCAGCCTTCTCAGGCACTTCCTTTCCATCACCTCTCATTTCCTCATCTACTCTGCCTTTATCGCCTAGGTTTCTATACCATACAGTAGTACTGGCCACACCACTGTCTAGTACACCTTATTTTTTTTGCTTCTTTGGCATTCTTCTGTCATAGATTCTGTCTTTAACTTCTTCATTCAGACTTTCCTTCTCTTCAACCTCCCCTCCCCAATGCTTGAAGCTATTAATCTGTTCCACTATTTTGCCTTCTATCTCAATTCTCAGTTCTTCCGATTTCCCCAATTTGCTGCCATTACCACTATCTTATCTGTGCTTAGTTTCATCCCATGTGCCTTCAGTTTTGTATTTCATTCTCCTATCCTTTGCTGAAGTTCTTGCTCAGAGTCTGCCTATAATGCCACATCATCTGCATACAGCAACTTTGTTGATCTGTCCCCTCCAACCTGTAGTCCATAGTAGTATGAACAGCAGTGGGCTCAGTGCTCTGTGAGACTGAACACTGTTAGCACTTGAGTCATTGGGTCCTTGTGCATAGCCAGTGCTAATTCTACCAATGTTTCTCGGACTTTGAACCACTGCAGTACTACTCAAGTCAACTTTCTTAAGATCTTGTCATATGCTTTGTCCAAGTCTAGGAATGCCCAGTCAGACTATTTCCTCATCTCTAGCTTCTTCGTCTGTCTCACTGCAAACATTGGGTCAGTTGTACTGCATCCTGATCTGAATCCAAACTGCTTATCTCCCCTCTTACTTTCTACCCCTCTGCATATCCATTTATCAATCATCTTCTCCAGAACTTTCAAGAAATGTGACAGGAGTATGATGCCTCTATACTGCCCACAGTTGTATATGTCCACTTTGTTCTTGTACTCGGGCACAAGTATGCTTGATCTCCAGTCATCTGTGATACACCTTTATCTCCACACTGAGCACCCTCAGGAGCCATTTATCCACTATCTCACCTAGCATCTTTATCATAGCTACTGTGCCCTCATCCAAACCTACTGGTTTTCCTGACTTCATTTTCCATAGAGCTGTTCTTACTTCTTCTAGGTTGGGCTTCTCCTCATCTCTCATTGTAGGCTGTTTCTGGGGCAGTACAGCTTTTGTGGGGTTTTCTTCATTCAGAAGCTGCTGAAAATGCTGTGCCCATCTGCCTTTGATGTCCTTTGGACTAGTGAGCAGGTTGATGTTGGCATCCCATATGAAGAGTGTCTGACTATCTTCTTTAGCTTTCTGTCTTTGCCTTGCAACCTGATATAGTTTCTTTATGCCACCTACTGAGTCACTTTCCAGAAGCTAATGGAGTGTCTCCATTGCCCTGTTTTTATAGGTTCATAGGTGCTTAATAGGCTAACAACCACAAGGACCTTTTTAAGCCTAGCCATGCATCCCAAATCTCTGATGAGTTCTGATACACTTGACAAGTGTAAGCATGGGTGTGGGAGATGAACCATTTACAGGTTACCTGGCTGCATCAGAGACATAGGTGCCAAACCAGGGATATATTTCCAGTTTCCCATCCAATCATACAAGTTACACTTGAATTGGATTAGGGAGGAACTCTGCTTTACATGGATGGGGAGCCTGCTATTGCAACTCCTTTTTAGCTTCTTAGCTAGCAAACCAATATTCCTTCCTAGCCTAGTCAGTCTTTTCTATCTCCCACTTTTTCCTGCACTCCTTCTTTATTTTGATGACTTCCTGGACATCTGCATTCCACCACCATCTTTTTTTATGTACCTTATTCCCATACCTGGCTTGGCCACATATCAGTTCTGTAGTCCTCACACATGCTGTTTTGAGGAACTGGCATTCTTCTTCACCTGCACCCATTTCCTCCTCTTATTTGGGTTCTAGAGCCTTGAGTAATTACTTGAACTGTTGTACTTTTTTTACAGTCAACTTCCAGGTCTTCAGCCTGATCTCTGTTGACCATAGAGCCTTCTCTGACCACATCTTGTAGCTGACTGTGGCAACCAGTGGTTTAACCTGTGGGCTGACTGTTTCATTGGGGATGACTTTGCAATCATTGATTCTACCCCAGTACCCTTTCCTTACTAGGAGGAAGTCTACCTGAATTGTATGTAGGCCACTTTTGTATGTGATCTTTTGACTGTCTCTCTTTCTGATCCATGTATTGGATAATATCAAGGCATTTAACAGACAAAAATCTAGAATGGCAGCTCATTCTTTATTGCTGTTGCCTCATCTATGTGGACCCAGGCAGTCCTTCTATCCTGTTTTGTCTTTCCCAATATGTGCATTCAAGTCTCCCATTATCAACACCAATTCATGTTGTCCTGCTTTATCTAGTAGGTCCTGAAATTGCTGACTGAAAGCATCATTTTCCTCACAATCACAACACTTCTGTGAGGCATTGGCTGAGATTATGAATACTGCCCTATCATTACACCAGAATCTGATTGCCATTAGTCTGTCCTTAATTCTGATGATATCCCTCATTGTCTTCTGAAGCCTCTCTCAAACACCGACAAGCAACTAGTGAAAACCAATGAAATGAACGAATCCTTCAAGGCAACCAGGATACCAAAAAATGAAAAAGTTTTATTGTGAAGCGCTTTTTGTCATTCACAGTTGAATGACTTCTTCAGAAGCCTCTCTCACAACCATTTCCACACCATTTCTAGCCAGATGTCCTCCTGAGTAGTAGAGTCTGGATCCCGAAGCCAAGTAGCTTCGCTGCAATGACCTTCCATCTTGTCTCTTGGATGCATAGGTCTATGTTGTATTATCGGAAATATGATTCATCGAGCCATATTTCCAATAACACACTTCCGCGAACGTACATTATATCAAAAATGCCCTTTCATGGAACAAAAACAGGAAAATGTAACAAAAAAAAAAAAAAAAAAAAACATAAATTAAACAGCTTTATGCTGGGAGGCAACCCCCCCCTACTTTATTATTCTCACTCCGAGATTGCACTACAGAAGGGAAAAGGGAATATTCCCTTATCCCCACTGTACCCCGATCTCAACAGGAGTTTTCTTAGTTGAACATCAACAGTATACGTTTATGTACAACTAACGGTACATGTAAACTGCATGTTTTTTTTTTTTCTTTAGCAAAAGTGCATTTTCGACAAAATGCAAAAATGTGTTCAATAAAGTACGGTTCGATGAACTGTACTTTCGACAACACAAATAGACAAATAGGATATATATATATATATATATATATATATATATATATATATATATATATATATATATATATATAAAACTCCCTGTTAATTATATATTCTCACTCTGGGATCACAAACTACTGAGGAAAAAGGAATATTTGCAAAAACCAGTAGTGTACTGATCTCACACAATTGTCAATCATATGTCTTGCTGATCAAAGTGTGTCCACAAAACAGATATTGACTTTAATGACTTTAACAACAGTTGACTTTATCAAATATCTCCATATATATATATATATATATATATATATATATATATATATATATATATATATATATATATATATATATATATATATATATATATATATATATATATATATATATATATATATACATGTTCATAGGTTCATAGGTAGGTACTAGGCTATTGGCCATAGGGCCTATATAAGCCTAGCCAAACAGTACCCTGGCTTTTGCCAACCAAGAAAATTATTTTCCTGTGCCCCTGTCAAGCAGAGCCACAGAAGTGATCCACAGGGTGAATTTCCTAGCTCCCATCCAATCATCAAGATTCTTTTTGAAGAGTGCTAATGAGGAGCTTTGTTTGATATAGATAGGTAGTTTGTTCCAGAGTATGGGAAGTCTCTGAGATAGGAATCTATCCCTCCAGCATGTTCTGTTTATTGTGGTGACAAGATTTAGATCCCTAGGGTGTGTGTAGCTTGGAGGGACTGGGATTTCTTTACGTGGAGCATGTCCAACAGCTCTTAGTTTGACATAGCTTTGTATGTTAGGCAGAGATCGCCTCTGAGTAGGCGATATGTGACAGAGTAAAGCTGGAGTTTTTTAAGATGGTCTGCATAGGGAATCTGTTTGAGGCTGGTAATCCTCTTTGTGAGGTATTTCTGTGGCCTTTCCAATTGTTTTAGATGTCTTGTAAGGTACATACCAAAAGGGGCATTGTACTCTATAATGGGTCTAATGAGTGATGAGTAGAGGTGAACAATGACCTCTTTTTTCCTGGATGAGTAACCTTTTGTACTGAGGTGTGCCACTTAGAAGGATTTCCTGACTACTGTGGTAATGTAATTATCAAAGGAGAGACTACTGTTCACCTGTCTTCCCAAGGTCTGTTATCACACTTTTGGTGTTAAGTAGACTACCACCTAGGTGGTAGTTCATGGGTACAAACTTTTTACCAAAGGGAATGACAATGCACTTTTTGGCATTGAGCTTGAGGCCATGCCGTTGACACCAGACATCTGTCTCAGTGAGACCCTTTTGTAGGATATCCACATCATTAGGAGTTTTGATTATGGCTCCTAGTTTGCAGTCATCTGCGAACTTTGTTAGCCAAAGACCTTCTGTGTTAGCCTGTACTTCAGGGAAGTAGATACCAAACAGGAGAGGACCTAGGACTGAACCTTGTGGTACTCCACTTGTCACTGGTCTGAAGTTGGATTTAGAGTCTGCTACTTTCACAGTGTGGGTTCTGTCAGTGAGCCAGTTGGCAACCCATCTTTTGACATAGGGATTTATACCTAGTTTAGTGAGTTTGTCTGTAATTCCAAAGTGGGGGATGGTGTCGAAAGCCTTTACGAGATCTAGATAGGCTGTGTGAACCACCTTACCCTCATCTATGGCTTTGGTGACCTCTTCAAAGAAGTCTATAAGGTTTAGAAGACATGATCTGCCTTTTACAAACCCGAACTGGGTAGGGTCCAGAGTTTGGAGATTACCAATGTCATTGTTTATAAGTTCCATGATGATACAGTCCATGGCTTTGCAGACCAGGCTCATCAGGCTAATGGAGCCATAGTTCCTAGGGTCTGTGGTGGCGCCCCCTTTGTAGAGTGGGATAACCATTGCTGAGTGCCATTCAGTAGGCACAAAGCCTAAGGTGAGGCTATGATGGAACATGGTACTTAGGTGGGGTGCCAGTTCATTCTGTAGTTTGTGTAGAACATAGCCTGGGATGTTGTCAGGTCCCATGGATGGTGTGTTCTTGGCTTTGGAGAGTGTGTTTTTTACCTGTGCAGCCATGATTACAGGTACTTTGCATTCTTCCGGTATAGAGATGGGCTCTTTAGGGGGTGAGAGGGGGATAAAGTTAGCACTAAACTTATCTGCCAGGATGTTGGCAATATCAGTTGGTTCTGTATATTTAGTGCCATTGTGCTGTAACTCAGAGCTGATCTGAGTGTTGCCATTGAGATTCTTGACATAACTATAGAATGTTTGTGGTTGACTTTAGAATCAGTGGCAATTTTGTTTTTGTAACTAGCTTTGGAGGATTTTATGAGGGATCTCAGCTTCTTACTGAGGCTGACCACAGAGTTCCTCCAATCATGGGATTTTACTTTTTTTTCCAACAGTTTCTTTCTTCTGTTGTAGAGTTTGTTTATAGCAGGGGACCACCAGATTGGCTTCCTTTTTTTTGGAGGATAGCATCTTGGTTCTGTTACAGATTGCACGATCCATGCACTCGTGTAATTGCTTATAACGTGCAGTTGTATAGGATTCAGCAGTTGTATCTTTATTGTCCGTCAGCATGGGTGTCGTGAAGTTTGCCACTTCTGTTTTAAGAAGCGTGAAGTTGGCTTTGGAGACATTTTTTTACTGTGGTTTCCCTAATGGGTGGAGGGGGTGGGATGTGGATGTCTAGGGTGATTTGCTTGTGGTCAGATCTGACCAATGAGGAATTGACCTCTGGTGTGGAACACCGGTTTCCCATGTTGGTAATGACCAGGTCTAGGATATTGCTGCCCCTGGTGGGGGTGTGGATAAGTTGATCCAAGGCATTGGAATTTATGAATTCCGGAAAATGTTGAGCACAAGAGTTGGTACATGAGTAGTTTTCCCAGTTAATGGTGGGGTAGTTGAAATCACCCATTATTAGGCTGTTAGGTTGTACCCTAATATTTTCCAGTGTATCAAGAAATGAGGAGTGGGAATCCTGGGGCATGGTGGGGAATCTGTAGCAAGCTACAGTTTGCATTGCAGTCTTGCCCAGAATTAGTTGCACTTGGATAATCTCAGATGCATTATGCTGAGCAACTAGCCTGGAGGTGTGGATATCCTTAATGAATATGGACACGCCTCCACCTTTAGTGCTTCGGTCCAGGTTAGTTGGCCGAAATGTGTGGTATGAATTATAGTCTGGTAATGCAGGGGGTGCTCTCTGGAGCCTTGAACCAGGTCTCTGTCACTGCACAGATGTCGATGTTCTCCATTTTAATATTTCTTTATATATATATATATATATATATATATATATAGAGAGAGAGAGAGAGAGAAATTATATGTTTGAGTACTTGCACATGTGTATTTAATTAGATATTTATGCATATTTTCTGTTAGTGTTTATTGCACACATTTAGAAAAAAATATTTTATAAGCAATCCTGCTATTCTATTCATACATAGAGCGAAAAAATATAAAATTAAACTAATGTTAATTAACAGGGCTTAGTTTACCTAGCAATATAGGCAGAAGGAGGCATCTAGTTCAGTTTAGTCACACCGACCATGGAATTATAGCTTCATTTTGCATGCTTTTGTACACTGAGGCACAATATACATTGCAATAAGACATCTTGACATTTTAGAGAATAGGATCCAAGCTACGAAAGCTGGGAGCGGGGTTGGTTGCTCGAGCTCACTACTTCAAATGTACATAAGCATATCCTGTATATAGCAAATGTGTAATACAAAGTAAGCAGGAAGGGAAGAAGAATGTTCATTTTAATTTCTGCAAAATATATTTTGAACTGAAATTCTTTTTCATCATTACCATGGAAGTGACACAAACTGTGAAATTCTCATTTAAAAATGTCAATAGGTATGTCCAAGAGCAGCTACTAAGAGAACATCATATAACTGGCTGATAAGAAAAAAATTGAAAGGCATGTGTATAGTACAACAGGCATGACATTCATATGGTAATGCTTGAATTATCCATTTCTGCTCTTCATTTGACATACACACAAATGAATTAAAACGGTACAGCAAGTAAACTATAACAACGATTAAAAACTGTACCTATTTCATACAGCTTTCTTCCGTGACAGAAAAATCAGGAATCATCCCACAGACTGCACAAAGAGCAAAAGTAATCATTAACAAATAAATAAATAAAATAATAATTTAAAATAAAATAACTGTGTGGCCTAGATGATAAACTTTTCAATTCATCTTTCATGTAAAATCATTAGATGTTACTTTTTTAATTGTCTATAAAACACATTTATCTGCCATTTTTATTATGAAGTGCAATATTATACTTTCATTTCTTTTTCATAATGCATGATAATATCTACCGGTATTTTTTCATATGCTGTTTCTAATACATTATTCTTTAACTTACTGTGTTCTTAGTTTACTACAGAAAGAAAATCAATTAATTTACAAAGGGATATTTCTTAGGCAACAGTCCACAGGCAGACTAAAACTAGTATATATGCAAGTTAATTTAATGAGCAATCTCTGTCTGGTATAAGATGCATGTATGCAATGGCTCTGTCATACGATATAATTGCTGTATTTATTTTGTTATTGTTTTTTTTTTTTTTAAGAGCACAGTATGGTCGTTGCGGTCTATGGAAAAGAAGACACATTCTGTGAATCAGTACCTATATAGGGGCTGGTTTGCTGGTAGTTATAGTATAGATGTGTTACATGGCAAAGTAATTGAAATTTCAACATGGGGTGCAACTTCATGGATTGCACAACATAAAGAATCTGCACACAGCTCAAGTGTGCTTTGTTCTTCATTTTTTTTATTATGGTTGAAACTGCATGGTCTGATGGTTCTGATGTCTAATACCACTGCAGATTATAAGAATCTAACAGAAACTGTTAACAAAAATAATAAAAAAGTAGAAGAAGAAGAGGAAAAAAATAATAATATGAGTGTTAAATATTTCCTACAAAGTTCAAACAGTTTATTTTATGTTCCAGAAGCTTTGCATTTCCTTGAGACACTGGTAAGTTATTCACACAGATGTTAATACTGATATCGTATGGTACTTGTAAACTGCAGGAAGTGTGTTTGCATCCAGATAACAGTCTTTGTTCAAAAGTTGCCATACATGCGACTCCAGCAGCTAGACCAGCTGCATGTTACACTTATTTTATGAGATTGTCACAATCATATCAAATAAGCTGTAAGTCACACACACTTCATATAGGAGACTACTACAATTAAGCAGAATTGAATTAATTAATTTATTTTATTTTACATTTGTTTACTGGGATAGTCTGACTGGACACAGGTCCATTTTCAGCGTATGGCGGGGAGAAAAGGTCCAGTCTAAATACATCAGTCAAGAAGAAACACACATAATCCAAGAACAGTTGCAGTACATAGAAAACAGCTCAAGATAACGTATATCAGTCAAGAAGAAACACACCAGTCATAATAGTATGGAGTATATAGTAAAAATTATATACATTCATGAGAATATATCAACAGGATTAATATTGGATGGTGCAGTGGTAGCATTGTCACCTCACAGCAAGAGGTTCTCCAGTTCGATTCTCTGCTGGAGTGCCTTCTGTGCGGAGTCTGCATGTCCTCCCCGCATTCGTGTGGGTTTCCTCCCACATTTCAAAGACATGCATCTGGAGCATTTCTCCCTGGGCCTCTGCTGAAAACTGGCTTCATTCCAAGTTGGACTTTCCTGGTAAATAAAATAAATATAGAAATCACACATTGAAAACGAGTCACTCATAACAATACTGTAGGATTAATGTTGAATTTACACATAGTAACTGTGTCAGCTGTTGAAGGTAGTCAAATTGTTACTATGTAAAAAGGTGAAGCAGAGTAACAGAGTACGGATACTATGAGTGGGAACATAGAAAATAAGTTGGTGGTGAGCATAATAACTAGAGGGGGCCAATTAAAGCAGTGATTATTGGATCGATACAGGATACAAAAGGGTTAGTTCTCTAGATATTGCAGGGTTTTGTATGAGGCTTACTGGCTGTATGATGGAAAACAGATTGTTAAGTAGATGTTTACCCTTGGGAGTCACAGAAGTATAACCAATTGTTCATATAGTGTGTTTTCAAGAGTTTTTTAAATTGAGTGGCAGCGCTATTAGATGTCAGGTGGCTAGGTAGAGTATTCCAAGCTTTAGCAGTAGTGTAGCCAAAGAGAGATTTCCCAATGTCGTTATTGTATTTAATGACATTTAGGAGGTGTTGTTTACTATATTTTAAGGTTTTTGTTGTTGTATAGGGTTGAGTTAGATTCTGGAGCACTGAAATTTTTATCAGGGTAGTAGTATAACTTGTGTGCAAGTGACAATTGATAGCTGTTTGACTGATACACACTGATGGGTCCTATATGAGGCCACTGTATCAAATCTAGAAATCTTGTTATAACAAGATTGTACTTTGTTTAAGTCAGCCTTGCAAAGGGTAGTTAGAATTGTGGACATGTAGAAGAGGGTAGCTAAGAGATGTGTCTTCGTTATTGTGGCTATAGTGTGTTTAGTGAGAAATTGCTTGTTCTGATAGAGCAGTCCTATTTTTTTGTGAGCTTTCTTGATAGTTTGGGCTAGATGAATGTCAAATCTCAGGTTACTGTCTATTTCTATACCTAACCGTTTTGTGTGGGTGGTTGCAGTGATCTTGGTTTTGTTTTTGGACATGTTGATAAAATTATCACGTGGAGGGGGAGATCTACATGGGCTGAAAATAAATAGTTTTGTTTTCTAATTGTATTCTATCTTTCCTTGTATACTTCTAACATTCTGGATGCATAACTATCAAAAAATCAATTAATCTATCTATCTATCTATCTATCTATCTATCTATCTATCTATCTATCTATCTATCTATCTCTATCTATCTATCTATCTATCTATCTATCTATCTATCTATCTATCTATCTATCTATCTATCTATCTATCTAATCAGGAACCACAAGTCCATTTTCTCCTGTTTAGGCTATCCCAAAGTCATGTGCCGGAGAAAAAAGTTGCAACAAGATACTACACAGTCTCATATGAGATCATTACAGCGTTAGTTTGACAGTGTGCACGACATGATACACAGTCACTATTTTTGTTCTTTTAGTGTCGAGGGAAACACCTTGCATTATTGTTTTATACACTGATACACTACAATCTGTTAGGCAGGCTTATAATTAGTGATGAACAGACATACTTTGGATAGCTAACAATATTGTATTCTAGCCTTGTGGACCTCAGAAAAAAATACACCATTGTGAAGCGCTGTAGTTGATGTGGCAGAGACAGCAAAATAAGTGGTTTGCAGAAGGATATCAGTATATCTCTTAAAATTAAGTAGAATTCTGAGGGCAAGGCATTTCTTTAACAGAAAAATCCAGACGATATTGAAACAAGATGAAACATTTGCTCTGTGGAAAGTGCAATAGATAGGATTTACTAAGCAATGCACAAAACAACTCAAGCCCTGTGTATTGAACCAAGGCTCTAGCTATTTTGCGTAATATCACCTGAAGTTCTACTATAGCTGAAGAATATTCATCAGTGATTAGTGTCAGGCTATAATTAGAATGCTTCCTACTGAAATTGGCTCTGTGGCTCCATCCCTCTGTGGTTCTGTCACACTCTCATAAGACAGTGGAAAAAAATACTGAGCTTCTCTTTGAGAAGGGACACACCTAAAATGATGTGACACAACCACAGTGGAATAGAACAGCATGCACTGTACTACGAGTGCACGCACACTCACACACACACACACACACACACACACACACACACACACACACACACACACACACACACACACACACACACCTCATTCACATCACTTTCCTGCTCCACACACACACACACACACACACACACACACACACACACACACACACACACACACACACACACACACACACACACCTAAATTCATGAAACTTTTATGCTCCACACTTGCGTCTGTTTACGGCACTTTCCTGCTCCACCCACATCTCTGTCTGTAGTACTTACTGTTTAGGAAGGCTTACTGTGGCACTTCAGTCCATACTGGCCATCAAATCTCATGCTCTGCATCGCGCTGCTATGACAGTTCCATTCTGCTCCATGCTGGCCATAAAATCTCTCATGCTTCTGTGTCAGTTCAGTCCTGCTCCATGCAGGCCATCAAATCTCCCTCTCTGTAGACTACTGGCATGTAGCATCATATGTTACAGCACTTAACATTCTCGGTTCAAACATTTGTGATGTACTAAATTTGATTCAGACTCATCAGATAAGTATATAGCATTGTTTAGAAGGGAATACGATGCAGTTCCTTGGTCTTTATGCCCAAGAAGAGGCTAAATGATTGAGTTTGCTGTAGGACTTGGGGTGGTGGTGTTTTGCAGTGTGTTGTTTAAGGTCTAATTAAAGTAAGGGAGCATACAGCATTGTATTTTTTTGGGTTGGGGATGCTGGCTTTAAATAACAAGCAAAGGCAGCATTCCGTTCAAGCAGCTCAATCTTAAAGTTACCATTACACTTATCCGTCTATTGTCATGTTCTACCATGGATGCCAAACTCTTGGGCATATGAATCAAATTTAGATGGGACCTTTCCAAAATGTACCTAGATGTTTTGCAATGTTCACTCTTAAAGATACTATTACACTTCAGTATTGTAGTTCTAGGTCAGAACCAAAAGAGAGACAGATATTTACTTAAAAACTAAAAACGAAAAAAAAAAAAAATAAAATATAAATTAAAAGAAATACGTTTTACTGAGTCAATCTAAAAAGTAAAAAATAAGGAAAAAGTGTGAAAACTTTGCAAAAGAAACAAAGACAAGCTAGTTTCTGAAAAGCATTTGAGGTTGGTTTTAGTGATTGCTTCTAGTACATCATTACTAGAATGAGCATAACCAACCCCAAAAGCTTTTCTGCTTTTTGTCCAGTGATTTGCCTACTTTTGGTTATAAACAATTTCAAACACCTACAGGAATGGAAGAGACAAAAACATTTGGCAAAGATAGGAAGAGAGGTGGTACTACACAGGGCTTTCCAAAGTAGACCCTTCTTCCATTTCCCATCCAAGTCTACTCCATCTATCCTACAATAAGCAAAGCATTCCTAGATGCAGTGCTGTGAGTCTGACATTTTAACCACGTTTGTGCAAGCTTAGCCCTGCTTAGCCCTGAAAAACTTATTTTAATGACTTGTTATCCATGCAGATTCATATACCAAATTATGTCCATTAGTATTCACTAAGACCAGAGTAGATCAATTTGCTCAATAATTTATATATTTCATCAGGAACCTTCCACATTTAAGCATCATTCATTTATGTCACATCAATGGGAAAATAACCACTAGGAAAGGAAAAATGTTTTTTTTCACACAGGATGAATAATGTTTAATCTTGTCATGTCCCCATTCCTGATTTCAGAATAAGCTGATGGATTCAGATTCACTTAAATACTTTGAAGACAGCATCTAGATCACACCAACTTGCACTATTTCTCCAGCAAGCTGCAATAATGTCAGCTGAGATGAGAAAGCAGTCAACACCAGAGAGGTTCAAAAGCAAACTGAAGGAATTTCTTCTCTCTGAAAAAAAAATGTAAATGTTTTAGAGAACCTGGGCAAGTAACCCAATCACTAAATAACTTTTTTAAATAGCCCCTTTCAAGACTTTACATCTAAGTATTGTAAGACAATCCTAATTAGGAATACCTATACATTTGCTATCTGTACATTCTTTTTCTAATGATTTTTAAATACCCATGTTTTTTGCGCAGAAAACATTGTCATGTTGTATATGTGTTAACATGTTGTGTTATTCATGTAAGAACATTGGCTCTTAAGATCCTAGGTCATGGCTGCAAAGAGCTTCAGTTAATAGATAAATATGTAAGCAAATAAGTAAATAAATAAATAAATAAATAGGATTTCTTCTGTGTTTGATGCGTAGGCTTCTCACTCTTTTCCTTGTGTTAATTATGCCTGAACAAGATTCTGATGATTTAGGTCTTTATATTTTTCTTCAAAGTGTTTTACAAACTTTTTTCAGACTGTAGATTGTTGTTGTTGCATATGAATATTCGTATTTCAACAAAGTTTAGGCATTGGATTATTTTGGTAATTTTCTGACATATTTAGTTTTAGTACTGCTTACAAATCTCTTTGCAATTAATTTTATTTTATTTTGTTTTGCTTTTGTTTAGTAGGTATGTTTGAATGGGGTCTATATCACTTCAGCGAAGAGACAGTTCAGTGAACAGCATTTCATCGGAAATGCCATTCACCGAAATCCACTCTTGTGGGGGACTGTGTCCCCCACGGGTCTATATTATAACATCGGATTCTACAAAGATCAAATGTTATAATATCAACCCTGTAATGTCGAATGCTGAAAACAGCGAAGGTGCAGGACACTGAATTCTTTCCCAGGGAAAGAATTTGGTGAGCCGTTGCTGTGGCTTCGCTGTTTTCAGCATTCGATATGTTGGAATGTTACGGGTCAGGTTCAGGTAAGTGTGCAATTGTGTGTAGGTTAGGGTTAGGGTGAAGGTTAGGTGAGTTAGGGTTAGGGAGCAGGTCAGGTAAGTATGCAGTTTTGTGGACGTTAGGGTTAGGGTGCGGGTCAGGTAAGTGTGCGATTGTGTGTAGGTTAGGGTTAGGGGTGGGTTAGGTGAGTTAGGGTTAGGGTGCGGGTCAGGTAAGTGTGCGGTTGTGTGTAGGTTAGGGTTAGGGGCAGGTTAGGTGAGTTAGGGTTAGGGCGCGGGTGAGGTGAGTGTGCGATAGTGACGGACCTTAGGGTTAGGGTTGGGTTAAGGTAAGTGGATAGTTAGTAGTGTATGTAAAGTTTAGTTTAGGTTTAGGTGTAGAATTTTAAGTGTATGTGTGTGTGGATTGCTGTTTTTGTGTGTGTGTTTTTGTTGTGTGTATGTTTCTCAGAATAGCAAATTTTTTCCCTAGGAAAAAAATTTGCTATTCTGACTGTTTGATGTTTTTGGATTTCTGTGTTTAGAGTTCCATATTATAACATTCGATCTTTGTAGAATTCGATGTTATAATATAGACCCATCCCCCACATCCCCCACTGATTATATATACCAGCTTTGAGATCACACTACAGTGGGAAAGGGGAACTTTCCACGATCCTCACTATACCACAGTCTCAGTATAATTAGTTTGATGAACAGCATGTTCAATTTTAAGTGAACCAAAAAGTCATTTGCTGAACTGATTTTTCATTGAAGTGATATAGACCTGTCTGAATGGGCTTAGTTAAAAAAACATTTTATTTTACTTTATTTTATTTTGACTGTTAAAATAACAGTCAGAGAACTAAGCACCTCAAATGAAAACTAAGTAACAATAATCCAAATAACAATGATGTGTCAAACATAGTGTAGGCACACAGAACTTTATTAAATAAAATAAAATAAAATAAAGTGAGCACATTTGCATCTAATACTGACGCTTCATCAGATTAATCACAGGAAGTTAGATCAGCTTTTTATACACAGTACAACAATCCTTCATTAGTCAATTAGCTAATTAAGCATAAAAATATTCAAAAGTGTAGTAAAACTAAAGAGATAAACATCTCTTAACTCATATAATCTAACACCTAGAAACCTGAAAACTACAGGCAATCATATATAAAAAATAATGACAACATAAACAATTTTTAATGTGTGTTCAACGCCTTCAATGCTGGCATACATTCCTCATCAAATCCTGTTTTTTTATCACTCAAAAAAAAACAACAGATGTTAGTATACAAACTGGCATTATGACTAAAATATGATGTGCGCACTATAACATTCAACATGTCAAAAAACAAGCTTATAAAATATATACAATGTAAAAATCATGATGTAAAACCTATAACAGATATATATGTATGTATTATAAATATCTACCTATCTAGAAAATATATATGTGTATATGTACATATATAAAGTATATATATATTGTTATGTATGGGGCAGGAATATCAATAATGATGTTGTTTAAGTAGACAGAAATGACAATGGGTCCTAAGACTGACCCCTGGTGAGCTAATGAGGTAAGTATCCATTTATCAATAGTTTTTCTACAAATGACAACTTGGAAGTTCCACAAATTAAAATTAAACTGAACCAACTTATTTTTCCAAGAACGAAGTTCAGACATGGGAACTTTTCTAAATAGGTGTAGATAAATGAGAACACTGAAATCTCTTTTCATGCCAATAAAGAGACATCTCCCTGTGTACTAGCCTTCATTCATTAACTAAATGGGTTGTTGTTGTGTCTTTTGGCTTTTCCTGGTTAGGGTTCGCCACAGTGGAACTCCGGTCTGCTAATGATTGGCAGTTGATTTTTATGTGCGGAGTTGCCGGCCATAATGCACAACCTTCAACGAAGGTACGCCCATTCACGCATGTCTCCACAGAAGACGCTCTAGCTGAGAATCAAACGGGACAACGTCTTGCTGTGAGGTGACAATGCTACCGCAGCACCACCACCACGATCATTAACTAAAAGGGTGATAAGTTAGAATTTATTCATTATTTATTTATTGTATTTGTTAATCGGGAAAGTCCAGTGGGCCTGAAATTAGCCCATTTTCAGTGAAGGCTCGAGGAGGAGAGCACCACAAAGATACATACAAAGAGAATAAAAATAGCGTAGATAGAAAACAAAATCATACAGTGCAGTTACGTTGCATGAGACTGGAAATAGAAGCAACAGTGCAAGAAAAACAAATACAATCATTGACATATAAAAATCATATCGTACAATTACAGTGCATGAATCCATGTAATAGAAGCAACGGTGTCAGAAAAAAAGAAAAATAGAATCATTGACATATAGCAGTAATGACAGACATATATTTCAGAGAGATGTTAGTGAATGATATTTACATTGGTGCATAGGGTGTATTCAAGTACACCAGAAAGTAATAATATCTGAAGGTGTGTAGCTGTGAGGAGATTAAGTACAGAATGAATATATAGGAGGAGATATAAGTGCAGAGGGTGGATAAGATCAGTGAAAGTGACAGGGGCGCATTAAGTAAGCAGAATGAAAGACATTATGTGATAGGTAGAGGAATAGCACTGTGAGGAGAATTCAGGAGTTGTGGGTGTGTGTTTGGGAACAGGAGCATAGCCATTTAGATGCAATTTGAAGGATTTTTTTAAAGAGGTCAGGTTGCTGATTGTTCTGAGTAAAAGAGGGAGATTATTCCATGCCTTACAGATAAAGTAGGCATACAACATTTGGCCGTCTGAGAGCTTGAGTTTCTCTACAGATAGTAACATTTTGTTTTTGGACCTAAGGAGCTGGATCAGATGATACATGGACAGAATGAAAGAGAGGGATGAACAGGTTTCTGGGTGGTAGATTAGAAACTAATTGAACTATTGTACAAAGCAAGACTGATATGAAATTTGGCCAACTACACATGTGTAGGTATCTTTTTTTAGAATTATAAACTTTTCAGTGAATAATTCTCTTCTAGCCATATGCAACAATGTGGATACCTTTGTCAAGCAAGTTAAAAAGGACAGTTGACTGACCATAAGAACATGTTCCCACATCGAGACAAATAACTGCAAAACAAGTTCAAAATCCATCATCAAACTGTCAACAAAAAAGCAAAACACTGAAGCAAAAGCAAAATTCATACTCAGTAGGTGGATTAGATGATATCAAGTGAGAAAGCTGGCCTGACTGCGTACAGTATTGCCTCAGTTTAAATTCTGAAGCCATCAATATTAGAAGTTAATCTTGTTCTATGACTATTAGTCTGGCATTCTATTTAATTAATACCTTTTCAAAGGTAATAACTTTATTTAATGCTGACAACAGTCCATGATTCCATACATTTTTATTTAACATCCACAACTCTCCATGGTGCCTTTTATACAGTATATCAAATATTTCACATATTTGAAAACATTTTTCAAAACATTTCAATGTTTTATTTCTAATTTAATATGTTCTTTTTAAAACTCAGCTTAATCTTTACATCAAAATCTCCAAGTCACTTTATTTAGTATATTCCTTGTCAATTTCCAGTGTCTAACATTGAGAGTTTTCATTCTTATATTTCATATTTCTCATAATGCTTTAGTTAAGTGTATAATGTTAATTTGTACTGAATATGAATGCACTCAACTGTTTTTATTTCCCTTCAAGAAATTATTTACATCCAGTTCCAAAAATATTCTCACTTTTCTGGGTCCATGCAGCATTACAGATTATATTTCAATAAAACAATTGCTTGGTTTTCTCATTTCTTTTTATCGTACAAACAGTGTGAGCTGTAGCTGCTCTGTTGCATGTGTTTTATAATTTGTTTGAGACCATTTGGTACAACTATCTCTTTTCAGAAGTAACTTTGACTTGTTTAAAATCAGACAGCCTGCAAGTGGAATTGTAAGGAACCAAATTTCAAATATAATGTGCTAGCAGTTCATGGCCTTAAATGCTTATGCTAAACTACCCATATGAGCTTCAAAATTATATCTCATAAATACAGATTTTACAGAATTATTTGAAATGAAGATAGACAATCTACTGTTTGTTTTATTGTATATCTAGAATTAAATTAAAGGCTGATTAATGGAAAAATGAATATTTGAAGACTGTCTAGATTCAAAGGCAATGTGTGAGACAAATAATGCAATATGTAGCCCAGCCCACAAAGACAGTTCACAAATATTGGCACTACACAGCTCATGTACAGAATAATAACAAAAACAATAGAAACACTACCTATGTGCATTTTAAAGCGACATCATTGTCATATACAAATCAGTATTTCTTTATCTGTTAAAAATGGAGCAGTAATAGACTATGGTCATTAGCTGAAATATTTTGTGAAAGCTTCTTAGGCAGAATATAATACTATCATATATCAATTGTCCAAGTACTAATAGAAATGGAATTTTACATTATCAGGATGAAAGCATGGTCCTGATAGGTTTTGCATCAATTAAGTTAAATTCAGCTGTGGGATCTGATTTTTTATTTCCATAGAATTTTTACTGGGCTTGCTTTGTGCCATACATGTTTATTCTACTATACCTTAAGGACTGACTTTGTTACAGATGCATAGAAAATGGCAAATGTTGCTGTTGTTATTACTCTAGCAAGCCTATTAGTTTGATGTGCATTACTGATAATGTTTCAAAAGAGTCTTTGCTGGATTTTGGCCAGCATCAGCATGTGTTTTTTTTTTTTTGTTTTTTTTTAGGAAGGTAAGTCTTGTACAAATACTCAAGTGAAATGTTAGGCCGGTCTTAGCTGCAGATGTCTTTTGATTTAAACTTTGCAAAGGCCTTTGAATCAGTTCCTTACTAGTAATATTAAACTCAATGGACATATGAAGGTAAATTCTTTTATTGGTAAGTGGGTTTCCAATGAACTTGTTAGTGGATCTGATAGAGTTAGGTTATGCAACTGCGTTTCTTCTGAGAAGATCACAGACAAAGGTGATCAACAGGGCTCTCTTTTTTAACATCCAGAATACCATTTGGATATCTCTATCTACATGTAGCACCATGGTCTGTTTGACTGTTACTACCTGTGACCCCAATGCTTGATTCAAAATTTCATAGATAACACACACACACACACACACACACACACACACACACACACACACACACACACACACACACACACACACACAGATATATATATATATATGCATATGAGTCTATGCCATACAATCTAAAATTCAAAAGACTGAAAGCCAAAATATCTAAACTGCAAAATATTGAAAGCATTTTTGATGCAGGAGGCAAGCCCCCCTGCACCCCGCATGTGAAGGGCTGGGTTCTCCACTCCCCCCCTGTTAATTATATATACCAACTCCAAGGTCACATAGCAGTGGAGAAGGGGGAATTTCCTATCTTAGATATGTTGTGTTTGAGATATTTTGGCATTTTGAAGTTTTGATCTTATGGCATAGACCCATATACACACACACACACACACACACACACACACACACACACACACACACACACACACACACACACAGACGCACACACACACACACACACACACACACACACACACACACACACACACACACACATATATAATTACATTAATGAGCATAAAATCTGGCTTCAAACTTTCCATCAAGAATGAACTATTGCAAGCCACTGTATAAGTTGAGGATCTAGGAATTGCAATTGCCTGTGCTATGAAGTCTGACTCAAATGTTATCTGCATTGTAAGAAATATTCTAGTAAGAACACAGTGGCTCAATGTTGTATTTGCTATACTAGTTTGATTAAAAAGTTGGAAAGGTTACAAAGATTGTTAACAAGGAAAATTATCTGTGTAAGACATGTATTATAAGGAATAGCTGTAGAAGTTCTAGTTGTTTGCTGAAGCCTATAGATTGTTTAAGAGGGATCTGCTATTGGTACTTAGGCATTTTGAAGGTGACCTCCTACCATTAACTGTAGGGATTGCATTTAGGACCAGTTGTATGTCTGCTCAGATTAATAATATTTCACTACATGTGAACATGGACTGTACTCTACAAGTTATTTTTCTTTTGTAGGGTAACAAGGATTTGGAAATGCTTACATGTGTATGTCAGAACACCATCTACTATGCTTGAGTTTTAACTCTCATCTTGACTCACACTGTGGTACTAAAGATTATTAATGTGGTTATTGCTTACAACTTGATAATGACGTCTTTACACGCTTTTAGTTGTTCCTGCAAAACACATTATAACATTGTACACTGCAGAATATCTGTATTTTGTTGATGTTGTTGTTCTATGAGTAATTTATTTCATCTCACTCTTATTATTAGTTTTTTTTTTTTTGCATTGAGTAGATAAGACTCACTTAGGCAAACATGCTTTTTAAAATAATCCTTATTGTCCCGGTTCCCTTCAATAAACACATCACACCGAATGCCGTTTGATGACCTTTATTAAACTTCCAAAAACATAACTTTATTAACCAATATTTATTAATTACAACTGAAACATAGTACAGCTGATTTTAATCACAGTATAAATGTCCATGTAATGTTAATCAGGACAGCATGACCTGACTCATCCTGACCCAGTAAGCAGTGTCCATACCTCCACTCACTTACTTTACTTATGAAGCAGCATCCTACCACTCACTTTGTTTGCTATTTATTGAATTGCACATCCAACCAAATAAACAGCATCCTTACCTCTGCTCGCTTATTTTACTTATAAAGCAGTGTCCCATCACTCACTTCATTTACCACTTATCGATTAAACATCAAACCATAAGCAGCACCCTTACCTCCACTTGCTTATTTTATTTATCGAGCAACCTTCAACTGCTGACTTTCCTTTCCCAACTCATTGGGGGAACAGAAGAGGGCAAGCCTGTCCCTCTTTTCTGCCCTGCCTGGACTGATAAAATAACCACAATCCCTGGGGTCTATATTGCAAGCGCGAATCCTTAGGTTTGTCGAATATGGCATGATCAACACCGATTAAGTGAACTGCAAGTACACGGAATGCCAGAAATCGTGAAATTTGAAATACCAATTCGGCATAGTTGGCCCTTCTGCGGTATAGCTCCGTAAAGTAAGTGTGCGATAGTTACAGACCTTAGGGTTAGGGTGCGTGTTAAGGTAAGTGCATAGATAGTAATGTATGTAAGGGTTAGAAGAAGGGTTTTGTTAAGTGTATGTGTGTGGATTATTTATTGTGTTTGGGTATAGCTTATTAAGGTAAGTGTGCGATAGTTACAGATCTTAGGGTTAGGGTGCGGGTTAAGGTAAGTGCATAGAAAGTAGTGTATGTAAGTGTTAGTGTAGGTTTAGAAGTAGGGTTTAGGTTAGTGTATATATGTGGTTTATTTATTTTGTTTGGGTGGGTAGTATGTAGCGAGCGGTGTAGTGGGAAGTATGTTTTGTTTTCATTAGTGGGTGAAACGGTGTTGGCCAAACAAAACAATTCGGTGATGTGTATTTCTGCGTTTTGAGGTTTCAGTGAATTGTGCGTTCACTTAATAGGTGTCAGTCATGCTGTATTTGACAACCTAAGTGTTCACGCTTATAATATAGACCCCAATCCCTGCTATTTCAGCAAAACAGGGAGGGAGGGTGGGTAGCAAGTTCATGCCAAAATGTGATTCGCTACCCAGTTACACTAGCATAAACTCCTTAAGCCCCTCCCTACCATTACCTCATTTCCTCCCAGCCCTCCCTCATTCCCATTTAACCCTTTCATCCCCCCTACCCTCTTAACTCCAACTAACATATTTATCTACATCCCCGAAGATGTCACCAGATAAACTAATTTGTTACCAAAAGTCATTTGTCCCCATCCCCTTCAATAAACACATCACACCAAATGCCGTTCGATGACCTTTATTAAACTTCCATAAACATAACTTTATTAACCAATATTTATTAATTACAACTGAAACATAGTATAGCTGATTCTAATCACAGTATAAACGTACATGTAATGTCAATCAGGACAGTGTGACCTGAGTCATCCTGAGTGTCCATACCTCCACTCACTTACTTTACTTATGAAGCAGTTTCCTGCCACTCACTGCATATACCATTTATTAAACTGCACATCCAGCCAAATAAGCAGTGTCTTTACCTCTGCTCACTTATTTTACTTATGAAGCAGGATCCCATCACTCACTTCATTTACCACTTAATGATTAAACATCAAATCATAAGCAGTGTCCTTACCTCCGCTTGCTTATTTTATTTATCAAGCAGCCTCCAACTGCTGACTTTCTTTCCCAACTCATTGAAATGAACATCCAATACCAGAGGGGGAACAGAAGAGGGCAAGCCTGTCCCTCTTTTCTGCCCACCAGCCTAACCAGGCTTTCCCCCCTCCCTCCAATCAAAATTTCCAACAACCTAACCACCCCTAACAAACGGATTATGCCAATATCATTCGGTGTCCCCCATCTTCCATAAACCAAAACTTAATCCCTGTCAACAACCCCAACACCCTGTCATATAAGTACCAAAAGTTGCCAATTGACTAAATGGTTAAAATTATCCTGTCATCCCATCTCCAATACTAAATAAGCATAATTTTGTATAACTTGTGCATATTAACTAAATTCTCATCTATCTATCAAATGAACATTGTAATGAGTCCGAGGACCTTACCTGCCAAAGACAACAAACATTTAACTCAATGGCATGTAACAGCATTCCTGCCATCATGCCAACTATCCAGTATAAGCAGGAAAAAAAAATAAGGACCCATCCTAGCATTTGCTGACCAACAACCCACCTTTTGAATGACTAACTACATCAATAACAAAATGACCCATAAACTGTACCCCGATGAAACCTCTCTTGACAATAACCACAGGCAATCAGTCTTCATACTATCACCTTATCCCAACCTTTCAAATCAATGAACCACCAACCAAGATTTAGCAAGTTCTCATAGCCTTGTCACCTGTGCAACTATACTACTCGCAACTATCTCCTCCTTGACCAACTAAACTGCCCTACCTTCTTTCCAAGCCTGACAAATAACTAAGTCTTTCCCACCAAACTACATTCCACAGCCAGCTGAACTCTAATAGAAAAAAAAAAACACTACACAAAACATACCATGGTCATATGGAGCAAATAAACCCTAAATCCATTCCATCTCCCTCTCAACCCTCTATGCCAAAATAAATGTACATTTTTAAAATATTCAGCATTTCCCTGATCATCCTTCCTACCAGTTGTCCAACAAGCCACAACCCACCCTCACCAATTATACCACCAAACATTTGTAAACAAATGCAAGTCTCCATGAACAACCCTAGCAAGCTGCCAAAAAGGCTATCCCACTGAAATGGGCCAGAAGGCATTGCAATGCTAAAACAATCCACCAGGTTATTAATCCAGATCAAAACGACCTGAAGAACTGGCCGACATGCAACTTCAGGACTCCAAAAGCTGAACAAGGTCCTTAAACCACTGCTTGTCCTTGTCCTTCCCCTCAAAGCTTTTCTTCCCATGTGTTACCTATGCAGCTGGTAAGGAATTAAAACATGGCCTGCATTTGCAAAGAATCCCAAAACTATGCCTTGTGTAAAACTTCTAACTCCTACATAGACAAAGCACCCAGTTCCTGAAATATCCAAAAAAAAAAGTAAATATACATATACTGAGCCAGCCGCCTATCAGCCCAAAGCACAAGCCAAATGGTCCACATGCTACTATCTCTAAAAGGCCTTAACATGGTATGTGACAGTACCAGTACTTACTTGATGGACAAATTTGTATCCCTGAAGATAACACACCTTTGAAACAAACTCTGGCCTCCTGTCAAGCAAAAAGCATCATTAGTCCTCTACAAACACAATTTAAAGAATTAGATGAGTAACCAAATTCATCCCAAGGATTCCACCCATGTCACTCTTGGAGAGAGGGCAACTGGTGCTGCACGTAGAAGTAAGCATTGAAATTGCCTGGCTTGCAAGATGCCTAGAGCTATTAGCCTAATAACTTTCTATGATCCTATGATTGTCGTGACTCGACTCCACCTGTGTGAACCTCAGATTCCCCATAAACAATCACCAAACCTATTTTATCCTGCCCTAACCTACCTCTTCCTCACTTGCTCCCACATTACCCCAAACCGCAGTAACTCTGACATACCTTCATCATCTTCTTTCAGTTGTTCCTGTTAGGGGTTGCCACAGTGGATCATCTGTTTCCATTTCTTCCTGTCCTCTGCATCATGCTCTTTCACACCAACCACCTGCATGTCCTCTCTCACCACATCCATAAACCTTATCTTAGGCCTTCCTCTTTTCCTCTTACCTGGCAGCTCCATCCTTAGTATCATTTTCCCAATATACCCAGCATCCCTCCTCAGCACATATCCAAACCAACGCAATCTCCCCTCTCTTGCTTTGTCTCCAAATTGTCCAACCTGAGCTGACCCTCTGATATACTGATTCCTAATCCTGTCCATCCTAGTCACACCCAGTGCAAATCTTAACATCTTTAACTCTGCCACATCCAACTCTGACTCCTGCCTTTTTGTCAATGCCACCATCTCCAACCCATATAACATAGCTGGTCTCACTACCCTCTTGTAGACCTTCCCTTTCACTCTTACTGGTACCCGTCTGTCACAAATCACTCCTGACACTCTTCTCCACCCATTCCACCCTGCCTGTACTCTCTTCTTCACCTCTCTTCCACACTCACCATTACTCTGAACTGTTGATCCCAAGTACTTAAACTCATCCACCTTTACCAACTCTACTCCCTGCAGCCTCACCATTCCTCTACCCTCCCTCTCATTTACACACATATATTCTGTTTTAGCCCTGCTGACCTTCATTCCTCTCCTCTCTAAAGCATATCTCCACCTCTCCAGGGTCTCCTCAACCTGGTCCCAACTCTTACTACATATCACAATGTCATCTGCAAACATCATAGTCCACGGGGCCTCCTGTCTGATCTCATCTGTTAACCTGTCCATCACCACTGCAAATAAGAAAGGTCTCAGAGCTGATCCTTGATGTAATCCCACCTCCACCTTAAACGTATCTGTCACTCCCACCACAGTCCTCACCAATGTCACACTACCCTCGTACATATCCTGTACCACTCTTACATACTTCTCTGCCACTCCCGACTTCCTCATACAATACCACAACTCCTCTCTAGGTACCCTGTCATATGCTTTCTCTACGTCCACAAAGACACAATGCAACTCCTTCTGACCTTCTCTGTATTTCTCCAAAAACACTCTCAGAGCAAACATTGCATCTGCAGTGCTCTTTCCTGGCATAAAACCATACTGTTGATCACTAATCATCACCTCCCATCTTAACCTAGCTTCCACTACTCTTTACCATAACTTCAAGCTGTAACTGATCAATTTATCTCTCTGTAATTACTGTAGCTCTGTACATCACCCTTATTCTTAAAGATAGGTACCAAAACATTTTTTCTCCACTCCTCATGCATCCCCTGACTTTCCAAAATTTCATTAAACAATCTGGTTAAAAATTCCACTGCCATTTCTCCTAAGCACCTCCATGCTTCCACTGGTATGTCATCTGGGCCAAAAGCCTTTCCATTCTTCATCCTCTTCAAAGCTGTCCTTACTTCCTCCTTGCTAATCTGTTTCACTTCCTGATTCACTATCCCCACATTATCCAACCTTCTCTCTCTCTCATTCTCTTCATTCATCAGCCTTTCAAGGTACTCTTTCCATCTACTCAACACATTCTCCTCACTTGTGAGTACGCTTCCCTCACTATTCTTTATCACCCTTACCTGCTGCACATCTTTCCCAGCTCTGTCCCTCTTTCTAGCAAATTGGTGCAAGTCCTTTTCTCCCTCTTTAGTGTCCAGTCTCTCATACAACTCTCCATATGCCTTATCCTTAGCCTTCACCACCTCTCTCTTTGCCATGCGTTTCACCTCCTTATACTCATGTCTACTTTCTTCATCTGTTTGACAATCCCACTTCTTCTTCGCCAGCCTCTTCCTCTGTATACTCTCTTGTACTTCCTCATTCCACCACCAGGTCTCCTTGACCTCCTTCCTCTGTCCAGATGTCACACCAAGCACCTTTCTAGCAGTCTCCCTTACTAGCTCTGCTGTAGTTACCCAGCTATTCGGTAACTCTTCACTGCCTTCCAGTGCCTGTCTTAACTCTCCCCTGAACTCCACCTCACAATCATCCTTCCACCATTTAATCCTTGGCACTGCTTTCACACTCCTCCTCCTCTTCTTGATCACCAATGTCATCCTACAGACCGCCATTCTATGCTGCTTAACTACACTTTCCCCTGTCACCACTTTACAGTCTCCAATCTCCAAACTTCTTCAAACTCTGAAATGCCTTAATAAACCCAAATAAAGCAAGATTGCCTATGACCTCTCCACGTGCCATACCAGCCACCGGAAAATCCACCCCCGCAGAATCCATTACCTTTCAACTCCGCTTCCTTCAGCCCACTGATCATTGCTCACTCTGCACACTGCCTTCTGTGAACTCATTGTGCATCACTCTGGCAACCAAGCCATCCACTGAGACAGCCTCCATCTCTTTTGGGTCTGCTTCCTTCAGCTACCAACTGAGGCTCACTCTGCACCTCCCCACCTATGAAAGAAAGAAAAACTGTAAATTCTCAGTAAACACATAAGCAAAAGTTTTTGCGTCAACATTAAGCACTGTCCAAGGCCTATCATGTTTATCAACTGTCCAGCCACAAGAATGGCTCACAGCCTCCATTGCAAAGAGACTGGAAACTTGGCAGCTTCCCCTTTGAGTTGCTTTGTTCTACAAGCATCCCTAACAAAACATGCACATGGCAGTGACAGTTAAGATGCCTAAAACACAAATGAAATACCTCCATAACATGCCCATACCACTCAGGTGTACCGCATTCCAGGGAAAGAAAATGGGACAAAACCCAGAAACATGAACACATTTAAATAATATTCTAATACTACTGTTACAAACATTTGCATTCACATAAGTTTTAAAAGGGTATGAAGTCTGCAACCCCCTGTATGCCATTTCCTAACTTTAATCTGTAATGGTTTGAAGCTAATTTGCCAGAAACCTCTACCTGTATGAAAACAGACCACACATATAAGGGCAGGTCACAGATCTGATGCAGCATGATGTACTCCTTCAAACATGCACATTAATATCCCCACATCCAACTCAAATCACCCTTTATGCTTAGACTCCAGATGCAACCACTACCCACCTCATATGAACCACCACCCTTGCAAAATTGTTTAACCACCAACGTAAAAAGAAAAAAAAAAAAATATATATATATATATATATATATATATATATATATATATATATCTGCACACAACCTGCCCCCAAGAGTCTGATGAATTAACAGTGTACCAGTGGCCTGAGACTGACACGTGGTAAGCATTCTGAAACCCTGAAAGACTGACAACATTTTCTCCTACCACAAGCCAATCACAAAATATGCCAGTGATTGTTTAATTCTTTTTTTTTATTTTATTTACACCTATGTACTTAACCAGAAACAGTACTGTACCCCAAAATTCAGCTCCCCACTTCCACCTGCACAGCCGAGGATCAAGCAGCACATGGAAAGAAAGCCAACAACTATGCCTCCAGTGCACCAGTCAGATTAGTTACAGCAGTGCAAGCAATAATAAAATAAAAAAACACAACTCATATGCTCAAAACAATATTATCCTGTTAACAACAGGTTTTCCCTAACAATTATTACGTTATTACTTTTGCCGAGACTCATGATGCAACATCAAATGCTCTCAACAGCAAACTTTATACAGTTTCTGTAGCTCTTTAGGGTTGTAAAATAACTGTAGGCCTTAATAAGCAGTGGAGAGTGGAAGAAGGAAAAGATAGTAATGTATTAATTACCATCTCCTGAGGCTGCATCCTGAATGTAATCTTTCTGTAGTTCTATAGGGTTTCATACCCAAGTAAAATGTAAGTGCCATTTAACACTGCCTCTCGAGGCATACTTCTCAACCACTTAGAGCAAGAAATCTGAACAAAGCCACAAATAATGGGGAGACAAAGGCCCGAAAATAGGGACACATTTTAAATATTGCTGTCACAAACCTTAAGAGTTGACAGACCAACAGGTCTGTATCAGCATGAATCTTCCAAGGAATATGAAGTATGAAACTAAAACTTCTTTCAGTACTTCCTAACTTCACCTCTCAATGATTTGCCAGTGATTTGTCAGAAAACAATTTTATGAGAAGTAGGCCAAAAATGTGAGGTAAAATTCTGGACATTTTGCGAAAATCTGGACAGTTGAGGCATGTCTCAGGGTACTCCTCGTCCACAGTAAAACAAGTCTATGTTAACCCCCCTTTTTTTTTTATTTGCACTTAACCTCTTCCGCACATGTGCATGGAGAAATCAATACCATGAATGTCTCATGGTCTGTGAAAGCCTTGAACAGACACTCTGGACTCGCCTAATCACAAGATGGAAAAGCTGCTACCACCACCACCAAAGCAGCCCCTATGGAAAACCACGAATGAGCAGAGCAGAAAACAGCAACGTCCCCCAAGGAAACCATCTCCTTCAAGAACCAGCTCACCATTTCAAGCAACTCCATCATGGCTGCCCTACATAATGTCTGCTCCATGCAGACTTCAAGCTCACATCCCCACTGCATGTTTGAATGAAACAAATAAGATACTCATGAGTGATGTGCAATCACACTCCCATTAGTCAAGACCAGATGACAAGGTGGCAGCAAGCAGCCAAAATGGGAAACAATGACTACACACCCACAGCCCTGGAGTGACTCATCTTTGACAACAGGACAGTTTCAATCTTCCCATGACCCATGCCGCAACGCTATGATGTGACTGTGCAGGGTCATCTCCAGTCCACAAAGAAATACGCAACAGCATGAAATATCACATAAATAAAAGAAAACTGCTAAACCAAGTGTCCTTCCCTCAAGAACAGTGAGCAAAGATAACACAAACATCCATCCACAATGTATATATTTATTTATTTTTTTTTGTGAGATGAAGATGCATGGCATGCCTATGCCCCAATTCATCCAAACTGAAAATCTGAAAGTCTGCCTTCTCAAATACGCCTCATATTTCCTGATTTTAGTATCTCAGATTTGTCAGTGTTTGCCAAGAAGCCACAATTCTATTGATCAACAGGCCAACCTACTAGACAAAATTCTTACCACCTGCAGCAGCTGTACATTTGAAAGGTATGGCCACACTCCACTGACTGTTAGCTCCACACCACTCATGAGGGGTGCTAACCATTAAACTTGCTCACTCACAGCCCAAGAAAAGCCTTTAGTGGTTTCAGCTGAGGAAAATACCTCAGAAAATGGGCACCATAGACTGACCCAACCAATAGATCCTGAACCCAATTGAGAGCATTGGAAAAAATGGATCTCTTTACTAGTAGGAACAATGCAAAAAGCCATTAGTGGTTTCAGTTGAAGCTCTTCACCCGAAATACCTAACAACTAAAGTAAGCACTAAATGAAAACCAGACAGCAGGGGTGACAGAAAATATTCAACAACAACATCTATCCTAACATAAAATTCAGCAAACACCTGCCCTAAACATTATCTGTTCCAATAACATTAACCTTTAACCCCATGAGCCACTACCTGCTTCAGCCCCAGGGACAATGATCCCATAGAAACACCATTCCTAGTTGCAATTAAGTGTAACCAAAGGAATCTGATGAAGGTTACACTCCCTCTCCCTGCCACTAAGCTTACGACAACTTATAGCGTATTAAGACTCCACGTCCTTCAGAAAATTCATGCTAATGCAAAACCTATTATTTTATCAGCTTTCTAAGTTTGTAAGAGCAATATTTAAAATATGTCCCTATTTGTCCCTCCATCATTTTAGGCTTTGTCCAGATTTTTTTGCTCTAAGAGGTTGAGAGGTACTATTATCCCATGGCCTACCTGTTGTGCAAAATGCCCAAAGACCATCTCGGATGAAGAACTTGCCTTAGCAAGTTCACTCCCACCAATCATTTTATGTAGCCCCCCTCTGAAGATGTCCCTTGGCAATTTTTTTGTTACCAAAACTCATGTATTATTTAAGCTTTATCTGTCAGATATGTCGCCATACACTGAGTATCTGCTATTGGATTTATTAAGAATCATTGAACATAAACTAATCAAAACTGATTGCAAAAATAGCAACCAAAGCACAAATCATCCAAATAATGATTGAATGCATTTTTGGAGGCATTGCCACCCTGCTCTACCTTACTTATGTAAGCTAACCCTATCCTTAACTTTGACCAGAACCTTCCCTTACCTAACCCTACACATTACCTTACAAAGACTCAAAATAGTGACACTATATAAGAAAGCTTAAACATATGCCATATGCAAAAGACACATGCACAACACTAAATCTAACCCCTTACTTAACTAATTCTCTATACCTGACCTTCAAACACTCTTACAAATACTTCTAAAATCTAACCCCTTACCTCATCCTTACTTTACTACTAACCTGCAAATACTCATAAATACACTCCTACCACCTAACCCCTGACTCAGAGGTTAGTCTACCCCTAAATCCCAGAAACATGCACAAAGACACAAAGACACACACACACACACACACACACACACACACACACACACACACACACACACACACATACACACAAGTCTATGCTGCCTTATTCAGTAAAAGTGCTGAAATGTAAATATATTGAAGCATATCCCTTAGTAACAGATGTCATCAACAAGAACACCAAACAAGTATTTTTGTCAGGGAACAAGCCCTCCTGTACCATGTTAGTAATGACTGTATCCAATTCCCCCTTTTGATAGTACATATTCTAATTCTGAGATTGCACTACAGAAGAAGAAGTAAAACACATGGTAATTACATATGTGGGTCCTATGTGCAAACATTTATCATATGGCCATACCTTTTCAATACCTCCGTTTCCTGAAAACAGGAATCTAGTTTTCAAAAACCTAGAAACTAAGGACACATTCAAAAACACACACCAATGACAGCTTGCACTCCTAACATCAAACAAATAAAAATATGAAATTAAAATATTTGAAAGCATTTTGCACAAGGGATGAAAACTCCTTATATTTCCTATAGAGGGTTAGAGGGTGACAAGACCTGTGCACCCTCCAAAATCTATTCAGCAATCTCTTTTACATTTACTTTGGGGATAAGCAACATTCAGAACACGGTACCACTCCAACACAACCTGTACAATGAAGAAAGACAGCAGGACCGCAGGTCTTTGAATACTCTCAGTGAGTTTGCATTCCAGCAATATGCACACAGTTCATAAGTGTGATCCTCTTAGAAAATATTTAAAGTAGGATATGGAATAATAAATGAGGTCTTGGACAACTCCTGCAAATATTATACTTATTAACTCTGTCATATATCCTTTTTCCTTCACTATTATCATCAGTTTATTCCTGTCCAAGTTGTAAACATAGCTTGTGTAGGTGCATAACAGCAAACATTTGCCTGTATATATTTTAAGTTATGTGTTGCAAAAGAAAACATACTTATTTAGTAGGCCTACTACTGGTATAAGCATGCCAAATTGTTGATATTCCTAGTTTGCATATTTAAGTATTTAATTTTTCCACCATTTTATTTTTTACTCAGAAAATTTTCATTGATGTTCCAAGTAAAGTTACAATGTGATATATAGTGGGGTCTTTTCTTTCACTTTTCCAAAGTTTCTAACAAACACACTTGGACTGGATATTTTAAACATAAAAGTACCTGCCATATTCAGAAGAGCCACTAATAAAATTAGCATCATTGCTGCAGAATTAATTACACGTAGTTTAATGACTGGGTACTTGCAAATATATTATGTCTTTCCTTCTGCAAAAAGCACATGACAAGTGAATTAGGAAAAAAGAAGAAGACCAAAAGTGAGGGTTTACAAGTTTATGAGTTTCAGAACCACAGTTCATATATCTCTTTTGCTGTCACTGCAGATTCACAATTGTTATCAGTAAAGCAGTTGTATGCAGTGAAGAAGAAAGGCTTTCTGGGCAGAGTAACCAAGGGAACCTGGCTCATCCTAATGACACCATTCAATATCATATAGAAAAGCAAAAAGAAAGTTCTAAATACAGTGCCTATAAGTGGAAGTCAGCAGAAAGGAAAAAGACACCTGCACAACAACATCCCTGTATGATAGGTAGGCAGGCAAAAGACAGCAGCACAGATGGGAAAAAAAGTGTGCAATAAAATATGCTCTTTCTCCATTGCAGGCTGATTAAATAACATTAAGTAGGGAAGAAGACAAGGTTTGCAGGTACAGGTAGTTTATTATGCTACTCTTTGTCATAGCTTTCTTAGTACAATCTGATGTATATGCAATTTTTAAAAGCAGTTGATCATCAGAGGGTAAGGTGGCAATGAGATATTGTAATTCATTGTCTTGCATCGGCATGTATAGTTTACAACCTACAATTAAAATTAATGTCAGCCCATAAATGACATTGGAGTAAGGGGTCTTTCCTTTTCTCAGGTAGAGGCAATGTAGGCCTGTTTCTACTAGGAAGACAGAATCACCTTAAATTTTTACAATATGGAATTCATTTTGAATAAAAGTGCCTCCAGTCATTGTGGCAATATATCATGCATATCTGCTTCTAGGGCATCTGGGCCTAGAAATGTAGTTGGTTAAGGATAGTATATTCTGGTGGATGACTACATATGTCAGCTTGCTCATTGGATCTGGTGTAAGGGAAAATGTTCCTGAGTATTTCTGTGAAGGCCGTAAGAAATTTTCAGAGGGAAAAGCCAGTGATATTGTTCAGGCAGTAGACCTGTAATATGGCTACTAAACAGCTGTTTAAGGCAGTCTGGATCAGTCATAGTCTGAAGTCTGGTATAGCCCAAAAAAAAAGGAAGTAAAATTCCTTAAATTCCAAAAGCAGTAAGAGACACTTCCTCATCAGACAATATATTTCTAACGTTGAAGCATATCACAAAGTAGAATCTGTAAGTAACTAAAATGACGGAAATTCTGGTGCATCAGCATCCATGACTTTGGGAAATGAATCATCATACTCAAGATTTCTCATTTTATACTCTAAATCTAGTCACATATCTATTCAATTAATCATTAGGTATATTAAATAGATTACTAAAACAAAGATTTAGGAAATGAAAAAGTTGAATACATTTTGAGAATAAATGTGATTGTGCTTGAAACTTTAGTAGCGTGGGCTAAATATCTCACACACACCAAATGCAGTAGACATTTTGGAAGGGATGGGCACTTTGGCTAGCCATATCCATCATGGTACACCTGCATGTGAGGAAGCATGTAAATATGATCATGGTGGGAGTGTTAGACATTCCCTACAGTGGTACAGGTGTGTATGTCACCATCTGGGGGAGGAGATAGGGCTGTAACCAAATACTTTGTTGCATACAGTATTGAAAAACAAGGAAGATTACTAAATGTGCTTGATACTTTTAAATTTATACTTTAATAAAGTTTTTATTTGATTACCCAAAAATGATGTATAATGCATCCTGTACAATTTAAAACAACTTATTCCATTACGGTCTATATGACAGTATCAAATGGACTAAATAGTGAATGCTATTTAGTCGATCCGATACTGTCGAAATGGCAAAATAGTGAAGTCACGGAACATTAATTTTTTCCCAGAGAAAACAATTCGGTGGGCCATCTTCGGAACTTTGTCATTTCCTCCACTATGGTGTGATCTTGGAGTTGGGATATTTTAAGTAGGGGGGTATGGGGGCGAAGCCCCCCACTTAAATTTGTGTCTAAGTTTTTTTTTTTTTTTTTTTTTTTTACGGAGCAGCGAATTTTTTTCCCTGGAAAAAAATTCACTGTTCCGTTTGTTCACTATTTTGTTGTTTAGATATTATCGGTACGATGAAATAGCGTTCGGTATTTTCATCGTGCTATAATATAAGATAGAT